>NC_069499.1:200262717-200545699 GCF_027579735.1 Bombina bombina | reverse complement strand
GCAAGAATGAGGCTTCTGTTGAACAGATTTGCAAGGCTGCAACTTGGTCTTCTCTTCATACTTTTTCCAAATTTTACAAATTTGACACTTTTGCTTCTTCGGAGGCTGTTTTTGGGAGAAAGGTTCTTCAGGCAGTGGTTCCTTCCGTATAAAGAGCCTGCCTGTCCCTCCCGTCATCCGTGTACTTTAGCTTTGGTATTGGTATCCCATAAGTAATGGATGATCCGTGGACTGGATACACTTAACAAGAGAAAACATAATTTATGCTTACCTGATAAATTTATTTCTCTTGTAGTGTATCCAGTCCACGGCCCGCCCTGTCACTTTAAGGCAGGTAATTTTTCCATTAAACTACAGTCACCACTGTACCCTATGGTTTTCCTTTCTCTGCATGTTTTCGGTCGAATGACTGGTAATGGCAGTTAGGGGAGGAGCTATATGGCAGCTCTGCTGGGTGAATCCTCTTGCACTTCCTGTTGGGGAGGAGTTAATATCCCATAAGTAATGGATGATCCGTGGACTGGATACACTACAAGAGAAATAAATTTATCAGGTAAGCATAAATTATGTTTTTTCTAAGCAATGGAATTGACTGAGAAATTACTGCTGATACCAATGTAATGTAAGTTTAGTCTTAAATGCAGTGGTAGCGACTGGTATTAGGCTGATGAGTGTGTGTACACTGAAGTATTTTTCTAGGTAATGGAATTTGACTCAGAAAATACTGTTAATACTGAAGTAATGTATGAGCCTTAACTGCAGTAAAAGCGACTGGTAGCAGGCTTATTAATAACACTTCATAACTTTTAAAATGTATGTTCAAAACGTTTACTGGCATGTTAATCGTTTTTTGTGAGGTACTCGGTGATAAAACTTATTGGGGCATGATTTTTACCACATGGCTAACTTTTGTTTCTGCATAGAAACAGTTAACTGAGCTTCCCCACTGTTGTAATATGAGTGGGAGGGGCCTATTTTAGCGCTTTTTTTGCGCAGTAAAAATTCAGTCACAATCTTTCTACTTCATTCTCCATGATCCAGGACGTCTCTAGAGAGCTCAGGGGTCTTCAAAATTCATTTTGAGGGAGGTAATCAGTCACAGCAGACCTGTGACAGTGTGTTTGACTGTGATAAAAACGTTAATTATTAAATTGTTATCCGTTTCTCTTGTTAAGTGTATCCAGTCCACGGATCATCCATTACTTGTGGGATATTCTCCTTCCCAACAGGAAGTTGCAAGAGGATCACCCACAGCAGAGCTGCTATATAGCTCCTCCCCTAACTGCCATATCCAGTCATTCTCTTGCAACTCTCAACAAAGATGGACGTAGTAAGAGGAGAGTGGTGTATTATAGTTAGTTTCTTAACTGCAATCAAAAGTTTGTTATTTTTAAATGGTACCGGAGTGTACTGTTTTATCAAAGGCAGCATTAGAAGAAGAATCTGCCTGTGATTTCTATGATCTTAGCAGAAGTAACTAAGATCCATTGCCGTTCTCACATATTCTGAGGAGTGAGTTAACTTCAGAGAGGGAATGGTGTGCAGGTTTTCCTGCAATAAGGTATGTGCAGTAAACATATTTCTAGGGATGGAACTTGCTAGAAAAATGCTGCTGATACCGGATTAATGTAAGTTAAGCCTAAATGCAGTGATTTAATAGCGACAGGTATCAGGCTTATTAACAGAGATACATACTCTTATAAAAGTGTAATATAAAACGTTTGCTGGCATGTTTAATCGTTTTTATATATGCTTTGGTGATAAAACTTATTGGGGCCTAGTTTTTTCCACATGGCTGGCTTTATTTTTGCTAGAAACAGTTTTCCTGAGGCTTTTCTCTGTTATAGTATAAAAGTTACAGTTGGTGCAGTTAAAATTACAAACTGTGACATTCAGCTTCCCTCAGCAGTCCCCTGCATGCTATAGGACATCTCTGATGGGCTCAAAAGGCTTCAAAAGTAGGAGCTGTGGCAGTTGTTATGACTGTTTAAAAAACATATTTTTCGTTTTGTTAATCTGTTTTTTGTATTAAGGGGTTAATCATCCATTTGCAAGTGGGTGCAATGCTCTGCTAACTTGTTACATACACTGTAAAAACTTTGTTAGTGTAACTGCCTTTTTTCACTGTTATTTCAAATTTTGCCAAAATTTGTTTCTCTTAAAGGCACAGTAACGTTTTTTATATTGCTTGTTAACTTTGTTTAAAGTGTTTTCCAAGCTTGCTAGTCTCATTGCTAGTCTGTACAAACATGTCTGACACAGAGGAAACTACTTGTTCATTATGTTTAAAAGCCATTGTAGAGCCTCATAGGAGAATGTGTACTAAATGTATTGATTTCACCTTAAACAGTAAAGATCAGTCTTTATCTATAAAAGAATTGTCGCCAGAGGGGTCTGTCGAGGGGGAAGTTATGCCGACTAACTCTCCCCACGTGTCGGACCCTTCGCCTCCCGCTCGAGGGACGCACGCTAATATGGCGCCAAGTACATCAGGGATGCCCATAGCGATTACTTTGCAGGACATGGCTGCAATCATGAATAATACCCTGTCACAGGTATTAGCCAGATTGCCTGAATTGAGAGGCAAGCGCGATAGCTCTGGGGTTAGACGAGATACAGAGCGCGTAGATGCTGTAAGAGCCATGTCTGATACTGCGTCAAAATATGCAGAACCTGAGGACGGAGAGCTTCAGTCTGTGGGTGACGTCTCTGAATCGGGGAGACCTGATTCAGAGATTTCTAATTTTAAATTTAAGCTTGAGAACCTCCGTGTGTTACTTGGGGAGGTATTAGCTGCTCTGAATGACTGTGACACATTTGCAGTGCCAGAGAAATTGTGTAGGCTGGATAAATACTATGCAGTGCCGGTGAGTACTGATGTTTTTCCAATACCTAAAAGGCTTACAGAAATTATTAGTAAGGAGTGGGATAGACCCGGTGTGCCCTTTTCCCCACCTCCTATATTTAGAAAAATGTTTCCAATAGATGCCACTACACGGGACTTATGGCAGACAGTCCCTAAGGTGGAGGGAGCAGTTTCTACTTTAGCAAAGCGTACAACTATCCCGGTTGAGGACAGTTGTGCTTTTTCAGATCCAATGGATAAAAAATTAGAGGGTTACCTTAAGAAAATGTTTATTCAACAAGGTTTTATTTTTCAGCCCCTTGCATGCATTGCGCCTGTCACTGCTGTGGCAGCGTTCTGGTTTGAGGCCCTGGAAGAGGCCATCCATACAGCTCCATTGACTGAAATTGTTGACAAGCTTAGAACTCTTAAGCTAGCTAACTCATTTGTTTCTGATGCCATTGTTCATTTGACTAAACTAACGGCTAAGAATTCCGGATTCGCCATCCAGGCGCGTAGGGCGCTATAGCTTATATCCTGGTCAGCTGATGTGACTTCAAAGTCTAAATTACTTAACATTCCTTTCAAGGGGCAGACCTTATTCGGGCCTGGTTTGAAAGAAATTATTGCTGACATTACTGGAGGTAAGGGTCATACCCTTCCTCAGGACAGGGCCAAATCAAGGGCCAAACAGTCTAATTTTCGTGCCTTTCGAAATTTCAAGGCAGGTGCAGGATCAGCTCCCTCTACTTCAAAACAAGAGGGAACGTTTCCTCAATCTAAGCAGGCCTGGAAACCTACCCAGTCCTGGAACAAGGGCAAGCAGGCCAGAAAGCCTGCTGCTGCCTCCAAGACAGCATGAAGGAGCGGCCCCCTATCCGACAACGGATCTAGTAGGGGGCAGACTCTCTCTCTTCGCCCAGGCGTGGGCAAGAGATGTTCAGGATCCCTGGGCGTTGGAGATCATATCTCATGGATATCTTCTGGACTTCAAAGCTTCACCTTTCAAGATTATCTGCAAACCAGATAAAGAAAGAGGCATTCCTAAGCTGCGTGCAAGACCTCCTTGTAATGGGAGTGATCCATCCAGTTCCGTGGACGGAACAAGGACAGGGGTTTTATTCAAATCTGTTTGTGGTTCCCAAAAAAGAGGGAACCTTCAGACCAATTTTGGATCTAAAGATCCTAAACAAATTCCTCAGAGTTCCATCATTCAAGATGGAAACTATTCGAACCATTTTACCCATGATCCAAGAGGGTCAGTACATGACCACAGTGAACTTAAAGGATGCCTACCTTCACATTCCGATCCACAAGAATCCTCATCGGTTCCTGAGGTTTGCCTTTCTAGACAGGCATTACCAGTTTGTAGCTCTTCCATTCGGGTTGGCTACAGCCCCAAGAATTTTTACAAAGGTTCTGGGCTCACTTCTGGCGGTTCTAAGACCGCGAGGCATAGCGGTGGCTCCTTACCTAGACGACATCCTGATACAGGCGTCAAGCTTTCAAATTGCCAAGTCTCATACAGAGATAGTTCTGGCATTTCTGAGGTCGCATGGGTGGAAAGTGAACGAAGAAAAGAGTTCTCTATCTCCTCTCACAAGGGTTTCCTTCCTAGGGACTCTGATAGATTCTATAGAAATGAAAATTTACCTGACGGAGTCCAGGTTATCAAAACTTCTAAATGCTTGCCATGTTCTTCACTCCATTCCGCGCCCCACGGTGGCTCAGTGCATGGAAGTAATCGGCTTAATGGTAGCGGCGATGGACATAGTGCCATTTGCGCGCCTGCATCTCAGACCGCTGCAATTATGCATGCTCAGTCAGTGGAATGGGGATTACACAGATTTGTCCCCTCTACTAAATCTGGATCAGGAAACCAGAGATTCTCTTCTCTGGTGGTTATCTCGGGTCCATCTGTCCAAAGGTATGACCTTTCGCAGGCCAGATTGGACCATTGTAACAACAGACGCCAGCCTTCTAGGTTGGGGTGCAGTCTGGAACTCCCTAAAGGCTCAGGGTTCATGGACTCAGGAGGAGAAACTCCTCCCAATAAATATTCTGGAGTTAAGAGCAATATTCAATGCTCTTCTAGCTTGGCCTCAGTTAGCAACACTGAGGTTCATCAGATTACAGTCGGACAACATCACGACTGTGGCTTACATCATCCATCAAGGGGGGACCAGGAGTTCCCTAGCGATGTCAGAAGTCTCCAAGATAATTTGCTGGGCAGAGACTCACTCTTGCCACCTATCAGCGATCCATATCCCAGGGGTAGAGAACTGGGAAGCGGATTTTCTAAGTCGTCAGACTTTTCATCCGGGGGAGTGGGAACTCCATCCGGAGGTGTTTGCTCAATTGGTTCTCCGTTGGGGCAAACCAGAACTGGATCTCATGGCATCTCGCCAGAACGCCAAGCTTCCTTGTTACGGATCCAGGTCCAGGGACCCAGAAGCGGCACTGATAGATGCTCTAGCAGCACCTTGGTTCTTCAACCTGGCCTATGTGTTTCCACCGTTTCCTCTGCTCCCTCGTTTGATTGCCAAAATCAAACAGGAGAGAGCATCAGTGATATTGAAAGCGCCTGCGTGGCCACGCAGGACCTGGTATGCAGACCTAGTGGACATGTCATCCTTTCCACCATGGACTCTGCCTCTGAGACAAGACCTTCTAATACAAGGTCCTTTCAATCATCCGAATCTACTTTCTCTGAGACTGACTGCATGGAGATTGAACGCTTGATCCTATCAAAGCGTGGCTTCTCCGAGTCAGTAATTGATACCTTAATACAGGCACGAAAGCCTGTCACCAGGAAAATTTACCACAAGATTTGGCGTAAATATCTTCATTGGTGTGAATCCAAGAATTACTCATGGAGTAGGGTTAGGATTCCTAGGATATTGTCCTTCCTCCAAGAGGGTTTGGACAAAGGACTATCAGCTAGTTCTTTAAAGGGACAGATTTCTGCTCTGTCTATTCTTTTACACAAGCGTCTGGCAGAAGTTCCAGACTTTCAGGCATTTTGTCAGGCTTTAGTTAGAATTAAGCCTGTGTTTAAACCAGTTGCTCCCCCATGGAGCTTAAACTTGGTTCTTAAAGTTCTTCAAGGGCTTCCGTTTGAACCCCTTCATTCTATTGATATCAAACTTCTATCATGGAAAGTTCTTTTTCTGATGGCTATTTCCTCGGCTCGAAGAGTCTCTGAGTTATCTGCCTTACATTGTGATTCTCCTTATCTGATCTTTCATTCAGATAAAGTAGTTCTGCGTACAAAACCTGGGTTTTTACCTAAGGTGGTTTCTAACAAGAATATCAATCAAGAGATTGTTGTTCCATCATTATGCCCTAATCCTTCTTCAAAGAAGGAACGTCTTTTGCATAATCTAGACGTAGTCCGTGCATTGAAGTTTTACTTGCAGGCTACTAAAGATTTTTGCCAAACATCTCACCTGTTTGTTATTTACTCTGGACAGAGGAGAGGTCAAAAGGCCTCGGCAACCTCTCTTTCTTTTTGGCTTCGGAGTATAATCCGTTTAGCATATGAGACTGCTGGACAGCAGCCCCCTGAAAGAATTACAGCTCATTCTACTAGAGCTGTGGCTTCTACCTGGGCCTTTAAAAATAAGGCCTCTGTTGAACAGATTTGCAAGGCTTCGACTTGGTCTTCGCTTCATACCTTTTCAAAATTTTACAAATTTGATACTTTTGCTTCTTCGGAGGCTGTTTTTGGGAGAAAGGTTCTACAGGCAGTGGTTCCTTCCGTTTAAGTTCCTGCCTTGTCCCTCCCATCATCCGTGTACTTAAGCTTTGGTATTGGTATCCCACAAGTAATGGATGATCCGTGGACTGGATACACTTAACAAGAGAAAACATAATTTATGCTTACCTGATAAATTTATTTCTCTTGTAGTGTATCCAGTCCACGGCCCGCCCTTTCCTTTTAAGGCAGGTCTAAATTTTAATTAAACTTCAGTCACCACTGCACCCTATGGTTTCTCCTTTCTCGGCTTGTTTCGGTCGAATGACTGGATATGGCAGTTAGGGGAGGAGCTATATAGCAGCTCTGCTGTGGGTGATCCTCTTGCAACTTCCTGTTGGGAAGGAGAATATCCCACAAGTAATGGATGATCCGTGGACTGGATACACTACAAGAGAAATAAATTTATCAGGTAAGCATAAATTATGTTTTTTGGGTATTAAGGGGTTAATCATCCATTTGCTGGTGGGTGCAATCCTTTGCTAACTTAATACATTTACTGTGAAAATTTGGTTGCTATAACTAATTTGGTTCATTGTTATTTCAACTGTGACAGCTTTTTGTGCCTCTTAAAGGCACAGTAGCGTTTTTTATATTGCTTGTAAATTTATTTGAAAAGTATTTTCCAAGCTTGCTAGTCTCATTGCTAGTCTGTTTAAACATGTCTGACACAGATGAATCTGTTTGTTCACTATGTATGAAGGCCAATGTGGAGCCCCATAGAAAGTTATGTACTAAATGCATTGATGTAACTTTAAATAAAAGTCAGTCTTTACATGTAAAGAAATTATCACCAGACAAAGAGGGGGAAGTTATGCCGACTAACTCTCCTCACGTGTCAGTACCTTCGCCTCCCGCTCAGGAGGTTCGTGATTTTGTGGCGCCAAGTACATCAGGGAGGCCCTTACAAATCACTTTGCAAGACATGGCTACTGTTATGACAGAAGTATTATCTAAATTGCCAGAATTAAGAGGCAAGCGTGATAGCTCTGGGTTAAGGACAGAACGCGCTGATGATGTGAGAGCCATGTCCGATACTGCGTCACAATTTGCAGAACATGAAGACGGAGAGCTTCATCCTGTGGGTGACGGATCTGATCCAGGGAGGCTGGATTCAGAGATTTCTAATTTTGAATTTAAGCTTGAGAACCTCCACATATTGCTAGGGGAGGTATTAGCGGCTCTGAATGATTGTAACACGATTGCAATTCCAGAAAAATTATGTAGGTTGGATAGATACTATGCGGTACCGGTGTGTACTGACATGTTTCCTATACCTAAAAGGCTTACAGAGATTATTAGCAAGGAGTGGGATAGACCCGGTGTGCCTTTTTCCCCACCTCCTATATTTAGAAAAATGTTTCCTATAGACGCCACCACACGAGACTTATGGCAGATGGTCCCAAAGGTGGAGGGAGCAGTTTCTACTTTAGCTAAGCGTACCACTATCCCGGTGGAGGATAGTTGTGCCTTTTCAGATCCAGTTGATAAAAAATTAGAAGGTTACCTTAAGAAAATGTTTGTTCAACAAGGTTTTATCTTACAGCCCCTTGCATGCATTGCGCCTGTCACTGCTGCGGCGGCATTCTGGTTTGAGTCTCTGGAAGAGGCCATTCGCACAGCTCCATTGGATGAAATTATGAACAAGCTTAAAGCACTTAAGCTAGCTAACGCATTTGTTTCTGATGCCGTCGTACATTTAACCAAACTTACGGCTAAGAACTCCGGATTCGCCATCCAAGCGCGCAGAGCGCTATGGCTTAAATCCTGGTCAGCTGACGTGACTTCTAAATCTAAATTGCTTAATATTCCTTTCAAAGGGCAGACCTTATTCGGGCCCGGCTTGAAAGAAATTATCGCTGACATTACGGGAGGTAAGGGCCATGCTCTGCCTCAGGACAGGGCCAAATCAAAGGCCAAACAGTCTAATTTTCGTGCCTTTCGTAACCTCAAGGCAGGAGCAGCATCAACTTCCTCCGCTCCAAAACAGGAAGGAGCTGTTGCTCGTTATAGACAGGGCTGGAAAACTAACCAGTCCTGGAACAAGGGCAAGCAGGCCAGAAAACCTGCTGCTGCCCCTAAGACAGCATGAAGAGAGGGCCCCCTATCCGGAAATGGATCTAGTGGGGGGCAGACTTTCTCTCTTCGCCCAGGCTTGGGCAAGAGATGTCCAGGATCCCTGGGCGTTGGAGATCATATCTCAGGGATATCTTCTGGACTTCAAAGCTTCTCCTCCACAAGGGAGATTTCATCTTTCAAGGTTATCAGCAAACCAAATAAAGAAAGAGGCGTTTCTACGCTGTGTACAAGACCTCTTATTAATGGGGGTGATCCACCCAGTTCCGCGGACGGAACACGGGCAAGGATTCTATTCAAATCTGTTTGTGGTTCCCAAGAAAGAGGGAACCTTCAGACCAATCTTGGACTTAAAAATCCTAAACAAATTCCTAAGAGTTCCATCATTCAAAATGGAAACTATTCGAACCATCCTACCCATGATCCAAGAGGGTCAGTGCATGACCACTGTGGACTTAAAGGATGCCTACCTTCACATACCGATTCACAAGGATCATTATCGGTACCTAAGATTTGCCTTCCTAGACAGGCATTACCAGTTTGTAGCTCTTCCCTTCGGGTTAGCTACGGCTCCAAGAATCTTTACAAAGGTTCTGGGCTCACTTCTGGCGGTACTAAGACCGCGAGCCATAGCGGTGGCTCCGTACCTAGACGACATTCTGATACAAGCGTCAAGTTTTCAAACTGCCAAGTCTCATACAGAGATAGTTCTGGCATTTCTGAGGTCGCATGGGTGGAAGGTGAACGTGGAAAAGAGTTCTCTATTACCACTCACAAGGGTTCCCTTCCTAGGGACTCTTATAGATTCTGTAGAGATGAAAATTTACCTGACGGAGGCCAGGTTATCAAAACTTCTAAATGCTTGCCGTGCCCTTCATTCCATTCCACACCCGTCAGTAGCTCAGTGCATGGAAGTAATCGGCTTAATGGTAGCGGCAATGGACATAGTACCATTTGCGCGCCTGCATCTCAGACCGCTGCAATTGTGCATGCTAAGTCAGTGGAATGGGGATTACTCAGATTTGTTCCCTCTACTAAATCTGGATCAAGAGACCAGAGATTCTCTTCTATTGTGGCTTTCTCGGCCCCACCTGTCCAAGGGGATGACCTTTCGCAGGCCAGATTGGACGATTGTAACAACAGACGCCAGCCTTCTAGGTTGGGGCGCAGTCTGGAATTCCATGAAGGCTCAGGGATCATGGACTCAGGAGGAGAAACTCCTCCCAATAAATATTCTGGAGTTAAGAGCAATATTCAATGCTCTTCTAGCTTGGCCTCAGTTAGCAACTCTGAGGTTTATCAGATTTCAGTTGGACAACATCACGACTGTGGCTTACATCAATCATCAAGGGGGAACCAGGAGTTCCCTAGCGATGTTGGAAGTCTCAAAGATAATTCGCTGGGCAGAGTCGCACTCTTGCCACCTGTCAGCGATCTACATCCCAGGCGTGGAGAACTGGGAGGCGGATTTTCTAAGTCGCCAGACTTTTCATCTGGGGGAGTGGGAACTTCATCCGGAGGTCTTCGCTCAACCGATTCATCGTTGGGGCAAACCAGATCTGGATCTCATGGCGTCTCGCCAGAACGCCAAGCTTCCTTGTTACGGATCCAGGTCCAGGGACCTGGGAGCGGTGCTGATAGATGCTCTGACAGCCCCTTGGGTCTTCAACATGGCTTATGTAATTCCACCATTTCCGATGCTTCCTCGACTGATTGCCAAGATCAAACAGGAGAGAGCATCTGTGATTCTGATAGCGCCTGCGTGGCCACGCAGGACCTGGTATGCAGACCTAGTGGACATGTCGTCCTGTCCACCATGGTCTCTGCCTCTGAGGCAGGACCTTCTAATTCAGGGTCCTTTCAACCATCCAAATCTAATTTCTCTGAGGCTGACTGCATGGAGATTGAACGCTTGATTTTATCAAAGCGTGGCTTCTCGGAGTCGGTTATTGATACCTTAATACAGGCTAGGAAACCTGTTACCAGAAGAATTTACCATAAGATATGGCGTAAATATTTATATTGGTGCGAATCCAAGAGTTACTCCTGGAGTAAGGTTAGGATTCCTAGGATATTGTCTTTTCTACAAGAGGGTTTAGAAAAGGGCTTATCCGCTAGTTCGTTAAAGGGACAGATTTCTGCTCTGTCTATTCTTATACACAAGCGTCTGGCAGAAATTCCAGATGTTCAGGCTTTTTGTCAGGCTTTGGCTAGGATTAAGCCTGTGTTTAAGACTGTTGCTCCGCCGTGGAGCTTAAACTTAGTTCTTAACGTTCTGCAAGGCGTTCCATTTGAACCCCTTCATTCCATTGATATCAAGCTGTTATCTTGGAAAGTTCTGTTTTTGATGGCTATTTCCTCGGCTCGAAGAGTCTCTGAGTTATCTGCCTTACATTGTGATTCTCCTTATCTGATTTTTCATTCAGACAAGGTAGTTCTGCGTACTAAACCTGGGTTCTTACCTAAGGTAGTTTCTAACAGGAATATCAATCAAGAGATTGTTGTTCCATCATTGTGTCCTAACCCTTCTTCAAAGAAGGAACGACTTTTGCATAATCTGGACGTAGTCCGTGCCCTGAAGTTCTATTTGCAGGCAACTAAAGATTTTCGTCAAACTTCTTCCCTGTTTGTCGTTTACTCTGGACAGAGGAGAGGTCAAAAGGCTTCGGCTACCTCTCTCTCCTTTTGGCTTCGTAGCATAATACGTTTAGCCTATGAGACTGCTGGACAGCAGCCTCCTGAAAGAATTACAGCTCATTCTACTAGAGCTGTGGCTTCCACCTGGGCCTTTAAAAATGAGGCTTCTGTTGAACAGATTTGCAAGGCTGTGACTTGGTCTTCACTTTTTCAAAATTTTACAAATTTGACACTTTTGCTTCTTCGGAGGCTATTTTTGGGAGAAAGGTGGTTCCCTCCGTTTAAAGTTCCTGCCTTGTCCCTCCCTTCATCCGTGTACTTTAGCTTTGGTATTGGTATCCCATAAGTAATGGATGACCCGTGGACTGACTACACTTAACAAGAGAAAACATAATTTATGCTTACCTGATAAATTTATTTCTCTTGTAGTGTAGTCAGTCCACGGCCCGCCCTGTCTTTTAAGGCAGATCTAAATTTGAATTAAACTCCAGTCACCACTGCACCCTATGGTTTCTCCTTTCTCGTCTTGTTTCGGTCGAATTACTGGATATGACATGTGAGGGGAGGAGCTATATAGCAGCTCTGCTTGGGTGATCCTCTTGCAACTTCCTGTTGGGGAAGAGATATAATCCCATAAGTAATGGATGACCCGTGGACTGACTACACTACAAGAGAAATAAATTTATCAGGTAAGCATAAATTATGTTATATCTATACCTATATATAATCATGTGTTTGTGTGTGTGTATATATATATATACACGAGACAAGAGAGAGAGACGCACTCAGCTGAGACAGAACAAAAGAATTAATAACTTCCATTCCTGTTCATTTTCATTGCCACTCAGGGTGCATACTCTTTTAGCACACATTGATGCCTTTTCACAGAGAAAAAATATCCTGTAGCATATCAGTCTGACCCTGCCCAATGACAGTCCAGGTTTCCCCCATTACTCTTAAGGAGATATGTGTGTGTGTGTATATATATATATGTATATATATTTGAGCAAAAAAAAACAGATATATGTAGAAATATGTATTTTTGAATAAATAGAACATATTCTTTTATGTGAAGAACATTGGAATGTGAAATATACATATTTTCATTTTGGGTTAGCCCACATGAGAATATGTAATCAGGTTTGCACGTGAGTTGTGGGTTTTTTTTCCACTTTTTTGTTACATTGACTTCTATGGGGGAATACGTGAACGCACATGCTTTTTGCACTGGTCTAGTTAGAGGGAAAACAGTTTACTTTCAACTCATAATACGAGCGCAACCGTTGAGCACAAAAAACTTCTAGCGCAGTTAACGCTGAAGTGTTAAATAGCGCTCCACTTGTAATTTGGCCCTTCGTGTTTAATGTCCCTTTTAACTGTGTACACTGTTAGTTTTTCAAATGAAAGACAGCTCACTTTAAAGGAACTGTAAACACCTTGTAATTACAAGACATTTCTGCTGCTATAGAATAACATATCGGCCAAGTCTTAATGTTTTTAAAACAAATTAACATCCTTCTTTTTACTGCAATTATTATAATAGCCTAAATCCACCGACCGTTTGCCTTATTTGTAAGAGACAATCTAGGCTATAGTCTGCAGACAACAAAGCTGGCCACGGGTATAATGTTTATATAAAGTGCATTGTTTTGTAGCCTTCCAAAGGCAACAGGGTGCATTTCAAGTTCTGGGAATTAGAAATTGCTAAAGAGGGGGGAAATAAATAATAAAAGTATATTGCAAGCGGTTTCATTACACATAACTAAACTCATGGTGTTTACTGTCCCTTTACCATTGCACAAGCTGAATAATGGGTTACGGGGCTAATAATTAAAGGGATATTCCAGCCAAAATTGGAATCCAAATGGATGCATTTCAGTTTTGAATAGATGCATTTTTGTAATATACATGCAGTAGCAAAAATGCTTCTAATAAAAGATATAGCCGTTTCAAAAGTGTATTTAAGTATGCACCGTGCACCAGCATTTTAAACACAGCACTTGCTCAGACAGTCTAAGGTGCTTGTACCATCTAGTAATGATTTCATTTGTTATTTGCTGACATGATACAAGCCCCACTGGCACTCTGAGCAACTGCAGTATTTAAAATGCTGGTGCACTGAGAATATCTAACGATGCTTCACATGCACGTGCAGAGAAAAATGTTAACACTAAAACAGTGATAACTTTTACTTGAAGCATTTTTGCCAATGCATGTATATTGTAAATATCTTTCTATACAAAGATGTAATTCATCTATGTGCATTTAATTTTTGACTGGAATGTCCCTTTAAACAGAATAGTCACCACAGCGTAATTTATTCACAGTTAAAGCCATTTAAAGGGACACTAAATCCACATTTGTTATTCTCAGATAGAGCATGCAATTTTTTTTTATTTTTTTTAATATTTTTATTTTATACCAACAATGCCACAAATTTAACAATGGAACAATCCAAACAGTATTGTATAACAATTACAAGAAATAAAGAAACCAATGTTGCAGTAAATGTGTCCATTCATCCTTATTTGTATATACATGCTTCATAAGAATGGGACTATCCACAATATATCGTTTATCGCTTCTATTTACTTCAATTTTTGTGAAACACTGTTGGAGTTTTTAACTTAGTATTTGAGAAGAGAAAAAGGAAAAAAAAAAAATAAAAATAAAAAGAGACAACACCAACAAAGACAACAAGAAAGAGGGGGGAAAGAAGAAGAAGGAAAAAAAAAAAAAAATTTCTCTCCTCCTCCCCCCACCCCCACCCGCGCCCGGCCCCCGCTACCAGGCGCCCAATTGCACTATTTCAGAGCTTTGAAATGGAGTTATCATATACTCTATTTCTGCCAGAGAAAAACTTTTAATGAATTTAGACCATTTGCTAAAAAAAACTACAATTTCTCGCTCTGAATTCAGATCTGTAGCAAGTTGTTCGATCCGATATTGTTTTTTAAGGTAGTTCTTTACTTCATTCGTTGTGGGTATAAATCTGGTTTTCCATTTTTTAAATATCAAGTTCCTCGCAGCTAAGATGACTAGGTTCACTAATTTGGCGTCTCTGAAGTCTTCCTTATTTCTTGACAGAAAGATTATGGTTAGTAGATTAAATTTAAACAAATCGGTTTTCACCCTTTTTAATAACCAGAATTCTAATCTGTACCAGAATTGTTTGATTTTAGGGCATGACCATGCCATGTGTATTAAATCTGCGGCCAACATGCTACATTTTGGACATATATTGAATTCCTTATTGTTCCATCTGTGAGCCTTGTCTGGTGTATAATATATTTGATATAGGAACTTTATGTGGGACTCTCTCCAAGTTTCAGAAATAGTGGAACTGTGGAGGAGTGTCAGGGATCTCATAATGTGTACTTCCTTATCTATGCTCATAGATAATTGATCTGACCATTTTTGAGCTAATTTCTCTACATTATTGCCGCCTTCCTTAGAGTTAAGATAGGTATACCATGGGGATATCGAACATTGACCTGCCTTAATCAAGATTGGCCATGATTCCAATTTCCCCCAGGTCCATTTCCAACTAAATTGGGCTCGTAGTTGGCTAGTATAGTGCCTGGCTTGCAAGTAAGCAAAGAAATCTTGGTTGTCAAGATTAAATTCCAGTTTCAATTCTTGGAAAGTTTTGATAGTTCCTGAGTCTAAATGGTATAGCTGTGTGATACATTTAAGCCCTTGTTCCTGCCATCTCTTCAAATGTGGAGCTTGAGAGCCCTCTTGAAATTCTGGGTTCCCTATAAAGGTTTGGTATCTAGGGATATTCGTGTTTATTCCCATTAGTGCTCCGATCTTTTTCCATGCCTGTATTATTATGTATATAGTTTTAAGGGTCTTCACCTGTTTAGGAATTAGATGAGCAGGTGTATGTAGTAACGATATTGGCTTCAGAGGGTAAATTATGCTGTTCTCTAACCTATTGTCCGTAAAATAATCAGCTTCTGCTATCCAGTCTGCCGCAATTCGACCTAGGAAAACTAGATTATAGAAATATAGATTAGGAAGGGCTAGCCCCGCAAATTGTTTTGCTAGATATAATCTCTGCAGCGAGATTCTAGGTTTCTTTGTCTGCCATATGAATTTGCGAAGCGCCTTATTAAATTTCTTAATGTCTTGTGCTTTTATGAACAATGGAAGATTCTGTAGAATGTATGTTATCTTTGGTAGAATTACCATTTTGTATAGGGCAGTACGTCCAGAAAGGGAAAGAGGCAATTTCTGCCAGTCTCTCATTAATGTAATTGCGTTTGCAATCGTTGGGGTTATATTTAGGGAGTACCACTCTTGAGGATTGGATTAAACTATAATCCCTAGGTATCTAAATGAATCTATAACTGTCTTAAATGGGTTGTTTATTTGTGAGGTATCGGTCTTTCTTAACCAGAGCAATTCTGTCTTTTGTTTATTCATTCTATACCCTGCAAAATATCCGAATTGTTCAATTATGTTAAGTACTTTTGGAATATTCTTGGCAGTGTTGGAAACATATACTAGCAGATCGTCCGCATATAGAGCCACTTTCAGTTCTTTGTTGTAAATTTTAATTCCTTCAATATGTTTTTTAATTTTTATAGCTAGGCGTTCGATCGCCAAGTCAAACAGAAGTGGCGAGAGCGGGCATCCCTGCCTCGTGCCTTGCCCTAGTCGAATGCTCTTAGACTCTTGCCCATGCATTACTAGTTTAGATGATGCCTGGGAGCATAGATTGTTTACTAAATTTAAGAATTTCTCTTGAAATCCATATTGTTTCAAAGTGTTTAAGATATGGTCATGGCTGACTCGGTCAAACGCCTTCTCAGCATCGATTGCTATTACCGCTGCATCACAATTCTGACCAGGCTTGCCTTCACTATTTTTAAAAAAATCAATGGATAAGAGTAGTTGTCTAATTTTAGATGAGGAACTTCTTTTAAGAAGAAAACCTACTTGATCGCTGCATTCTTTTGGCCAAAATTGAAGCAAATATCTTATAGTCCGTGTTCAACAATGCGATAGGTCTATAAGATTCTCTGCATTGTGGATCTTTCCCTGCTTTAGGTATGAGGATGGTATGTGATGCTAGGAAACTGGGAGGTATTTGGTTATTCTGTTGAAACAGGTGGTTATAAAGGATAGTTAATTGAGGAACAATTACTTTGTCCAGACTTTTGTAAAATTCGTTTGGTAAAGCGTCAGGACCTGGCGCTTTTTCACCTTTCAGAGCTTGAATTGCCTGTATTACCTCTAATTCTGTTATTGGAGCGTTCAATGTCAAATTAAAATCAGGAGAGATTTTTGTAATATTAATGTCTTTCCAAAAACTTTCCCTCATGTTAATGTTGACTGGATTAGCCGCATATATTGAGTTATAATATTGGAAGAATGATTCAGTTATTTCCTCTGGTGAGGTAAGTAGTTTGCCGTTAATTTGTATTGCTTCAATTGTTTTCGAGGATTTCGAGTTTTTTACTAATTTCGCCAACATTTTACCTGATTTATTGCCAAATTTGTAAAGATTTGATTGGTATCTTAAGTTTGCTTGTGTAGAATTCAGGACTAAAAAAGTATCTCTATCCTCTTTGGCCTTAATGTACCTCTTCCAGTTCTCATCTGAAGAGAGGTTCAAATATCTATTATAGGCATTAGTTACCGTGGCGATTACTTGTGTCTCTCTCAGGCGGGTTTCCCTTTTAATATTCGCTGTGTATGCAATTATGTCCCCCCTTAGTACCGCTTTTGCTGCTTCCCATAGAATTACTGGGCTGGAGACTGAATTTTTGTTATTTTGAAAATAGTCTTCCCATTTTCCTTTAAGCCAATCTCTAAACTTTGCATTTTTAATCAAGTACTTGGGAAAAAAGAAGCTTTGTCTTTTAACAGCAGTGTTTTTATCTGGGATATATAGTGTGATTGGTGCGTGATCAGAGATCAGAATATCTGCAATTTGTGCTTTAACCCCTCTTTGATATAAACTATCATTAATTAACATAAGGTCAATTCTGGATAACGATTTAGTTGTTTTGGAGTAACATGTGTAATTTTTGCTGTCAGGGTTTTGTACCCTCCAGACGTCTCTGACTGCTAAATTCCGCATAATTGATTTAAATATTTTGCTTTCTAGCTTGTCTTTCTTATTTATTTTCTGTGCTACTCCGAATCTTAGTCTGTCTAGAGGGGCTCGCGGGGACATATTAAAGTCCCCTGCTATGATTATATGCCCTTCCGCTATTTCCAAAATTTTTGATTGGAGAGAGTCCCAAAACCCATATTCAATTATGTTAGGTGCATACAGATTACATATAGTGTATGTTAAGTTTGATATCTTTAATTTTAATATTATAAATCTACTAAGCGGGTCAATCCATGTGTCTATTTTTTCATAATTTAATTTCTTCCCTAAGAGAATAGCCACTCCCTTTTTCCTTTTGATTGAGGGAGCAAAGATGCATTCGGCCACCCAGGAAGATTTTAGCTTTAGCGATTCTTCAGTGTTAAGATGTGTTTCTTGGATTAGTGCTATGTGGGTGTTTATTTTCTGTAAATGTGCCAGTATTGTTTTTCGCTTAATTGGTGAAACAATCCCACCTATGTTCCATGAGGTAATTTTAATATCTTTATTCATAGATTGATTTTTATTCTGTAGGGGGCAATATTTGTGAGAAAGTTAATTTTGTGCAGTGGAGGGCACATGCCGAAGGGGGGGAGGGAAAAAATAAAAAAAAAAAACACAAAGGAAAAGGGGAAAAAACACAAAACGAAAAGATTTATCTCTGACAAGAGTATAATAACACACAGTCATTAGATCTCATTAGTGAACTAACTTCTGTGGGGTTGACCTTTGACCCCATGTTCAGATATCTTTTTCTCAGCTTCCTCTGCTGAATCAAAAAGAAACGTTTGACCTTCTAGTGTGAGTTTGAGTCTGGCTGGGAATATGACAGTTGCCTGCCAGCCCATTTTTAGCATTTTGCCACAGACCAGGGAGAGCTCCCTCCTCTTTGAGGAAGTCTCTATAGAGAAGTCCTGAAATAGCAAAATTTTATTTTCGTTATGAAAAATAGGTTGGTTTTTGCGATAAAATTGAAGAAACCTAATCTTATCTTGAAAGTTCAAGAACTTTGCGATAATGGGTCTTGGTCTGACCAGATTAGTTGAGGTGTCAGGAGCTCTCCCCAATCTGTGAACCCTCTCAATCAGTATGGGTGTTTGTGTTGGGGGAATTTTTAGCAGTTGAGGCAAAACATGTGTCATAACCTGCATAAGCTCATCCTGTTTGAATGACTCTGGGAGGCCTATAATCCTCAGATTATTCCTCCTTGATCTATTTTCTAAGTCTTCCATTTTGGCCTGAAGTTTCAAGATTGTGAGCTGATTATCTTCCGTTTTTGCCACATATGTATTTGTTGTATCTTCCAGATCTGAGATTCTCTGCTCTGCCTCTTGAATTCTTTGTGAAAATTGTCTGACCTCTATGGTCAGAAGCGATATATCCTGTCTAATTTCATTTTTCAGTGAGTCAAATTTTGGGGCGATAGCTTCTAAAATACTAGCTACCAGGTTTTGTGTTTCGTGTGAGATTGATATATTTTGAAGTTTTGAGGGTGTTATTTCTGTTAGAGACTCTACCTGTGTTCCTGTAAGGTTCTTGTTCCTGCGGTCCTTGTTTTTAGCTGCCGCTGCCATGCCTGGAATCGGTTTACCAGTGAGTGATGGTGAGGTGATGAATTTATCCATAAACGTGAGAAAAAGAAACAGAAGAAAAAACACCCGGTGCCAAAAAATAGACGTGAACGTGCTATGTGAGACAAGCGAGGAAAAAAAAAAAAAAAAAACCCCGAAGGGGGGGGGGGGGGGGGTGAAGTGCAAGGAAAGTAAGGGAGAGAAGCGAGACAAGTGAAGTCGTCGCGAACCTCTCGTTCAGTGGTGCCTAATCTGTGCCAACTGTGAGACCCAGATGTAGTGAATTACAGCTGCAAAAAAAAAAAGAAAAAAACTGATCTAGGAGAAGACCCTCCGTGCTTTGAACCTCAATTCTACCCACGTGCTTAGTGTGCTCAAGTGTTAAAAATCAAGGACGCAGGTTTTTTGCAGACTTTACAGCCTTAAGATTATTTTTTATTACCTGTATTTCCCTCTGTGTTGAGTTTTCAGTCAAGGTATACTATCTTAATATGTCTATTCCTCTTTTGATATGTTCCCTAGATGTCCTCTTATCCCCTTCGGTTGAGGAGAGTTTCAAATCAATGTTTACTGCAACCCGTGAACAGATGTGACTTATTTACCTCTAAAAGATATATGTGTGCTCACAAGTTCTATGTTAGCTTAAAAATGTTTGTTTTCCTATTTTACCCCTAACTCGGTATTAGAGCGTTACAATAGGCCTTCCTTTATCCTTTTAACCCTTAGTGTACCTTTTTGGGGCCCTTCTTCCCTTACTCAACCTCTCTCTTTTACTGTGCAAAGGGGTTATTTAAGTTGTCTGGTGTGTCTAGCTAGGTGGTCCCCAACCAAATCTGCTTTTTCCTCTCTTTTTCCTGTTTCCTCCCTTCTCTCTTTGAGTGTGTAACTTTTTCAGCCTACTATTCTCAAATTACTTACTCCATTTTAATACAACGCCAGTTGCTTTTCGTGTGGGGGGTGAAGTGTAGTGATTATGGGGTAAGAATGGCCCCTTCCAGTGTCAGATATTTTGAGCCCATACAGAGTTAAATATTTCACTCAGGTTAATATACTATATATCCACTTGAGTTTTAAGCTATCCAGTTTCCTGGAACCATTAGCTCATAAATTTTCAATACATTTTAAACATTATATGCAGATACAGATACAAGTAGAAACAGTCAAATGATCTTTTCATTTATAATCAACTTGAAACCAAGTTCAGCCAGCTAAGCTTAGTGCTTTCCTTCTTTAAGACCCCTAGGTGTTCTTTACAGTGTCTAAGTATAAGCTCTTCAGAGTTTAAATCATGTAGCACTTTTTCCAGGCGTTACCAGAGTTTATGATCATTTGCCCCAAAAATGCAAAATAATTAGCATGAGTTAATGTTGTAGGGCATGTAATTTTCACTTTTATGTCCTCTCCCTCTTTATCTTTTTTCCTCCTTTATCTCCTCTGATATTGAGGGCCCCCAATGGAAATAAAAGTACCCGAGTGTCTGAGGTGTGTTTTGCGTGCCCTCTAGTAAGGGTATTCGTTCTAAGCAGCCATAGGTTTAGTTCCCTTAGTCACTGTTCTCTTGCTTAGTTTTCCGCAACCTAGTACCTCTTTGTATAATCAGTCACAGACCCCAAGTATGTGGAGTTTTTTTGATAAGCCTTGCCAACAATTTTAATGCAGAGAAAGTTTATATAGTCACTTACCCCCTCTCATGCCGCCTGTTTGAAGTATATGTGCTGGCTCTCTATTCCATCAAGACTTGGCCCACAGCACCGCAACACTCTCCCCACGCTGCCGTCCTGTGGGTCTCCCCGTCCCAGCGCTATAGACTCCAGCGGTCTCACCTCCTCTCACGCAGCATCGGTGGGAGAGGAGGGAGAGCAATTTGGGGAGGTTTCTTCAACAGGTACGACCCGTTCTATGACTCCGCTACTACCAGCTCGCTCTCACCGCCTCCCACGCAGCACCGGTGGGGGAGGGGGAGGCGACCGGAGCAGCCTGATGACGCGTCGAGTGTTGCGCTGAATACTGCTGTGGTCCTTGCCGGTGCGTTGGGAGATCTTCAGCGGGGCGAGACCACTTGGTGCAGCGGCAATGAGGGGGGGGCAAGGGAAGACCCCAAGCTAAAGGCTATTTGCGGTTCCACCCGGAAAGCAGGTAAAAAAGGCAATCGCCTTTGGGGTTGTGTAAGCAAGTCCTTATACTTTTTTTTTTCCCTCGATCCTTACTGAGCGGGGTAAGGTGTTCTCCAATGCTTTGTTTGGCCTTGAATAGCCTCTTAGTCAGGGAAAAGATACTTTTTTGGATGACCAGGTACTGGGACAGTGGGATGAAGTTCCACTGTCCTTGGTTCCAGAGATGCTGTTTTTCTGCCCACTGTGTAGCCTCCTATGTGGGTTAGGGCGCAGGATTTCCCCCGCCAAGAGCTGAAGGGCTGGAGAGCAGAGCTCAGGTGTGTGCACTTAGCTCCTCCTCCACCGGAACCCAGAGCATGCAATTTTAAGCAACTTTTTAATTTACTCCTATTATCACATTTTCTTTTACTTGCTATCTTTATTTGAAAAAGCAGAACCAAAAATGGTCCTGCTTTTTCAAATAAAGATAGCAAGAGAACATAGAAAAAAATGATAATAGGAGTAAATTAGTTTAGCTTAAAATTGCATGCTCCATCTGAATCATGAAAGAAAAAATGTGTGTTTAGTATCCCTTTAAGAAGCACTGATCTATTTTAAGCAGCGTGCTATTAACCAGTCAGTGCTGTGCGCTGTTTCTCATCTGCTTTATCTAATGTCCATGCAAAATGACACATATATATGTTACAGCTTCAGCAGATGAGTTTGTGCAATTCTACCTTTCAGGCTGCTTAGTTACCTATATCTAACACAACTGTTGTCTCTGTATCCAGGTTACTGAAACAACAGTATTTACGGAATGCACGTTATCAGGAATGCCTTACCAACACTCTTCACTTATCAGCTTCTTATATATATTACTCAGTGGCACAGATCCTGTTTATTGTACTCTCTCAGACCTCATTTTAAAATTGGACTGACTCTTCAAAATGACTTCTAAGAGATTACTTAAAATTAATTTCAGTAATTGTATGTTTGTGTGTGATGTATTTGTTTGTTGTGTTTGTGTGTATTGTTTGTACCTGTGCTGAGAATTTTATTTTTAGTAGTTGTCATTCTTGACCAATAAGAAACTGAAATTTAAATATCCTTTGTGCACAAACATATACTTCCTATTTTACTATCAGTTTATTCATGCAAGATACATTTTATCATAGAAAAATAACCTGGTTTGCAAAGGTTATGATTAAGACTATGGGGCCGATTTTATAAAACTCTCTGGGCTTGTGAGATTCTATAACAAATCTCTCCAGTACTATGAAGCTCCTGTTCTAATTCTTTAAAGGCAGTTTTTACCTTGTGAATATTGAGTATCACAAAGGGGTGTTCACTGCTTTTAAGTATGTGAAGGGAATGCATGCATTACAAACAAATAAATGACTGTTGTTTAATCACATTAAAAATCATAATGAAATTGTTCTACAAAAATTTTATGGAAAAAATAAAATTTGCATTTAAATTGTGCAGGAAATAAACAATTAAAGGTGCACATTTAGAAATTGTATATTAACAGAAAACAGAATTCAAATCTTATTTCCTTCCATAAGACAGGGAGAGTCCACAACTTAATTCCTTACTGTTGGGAAATAAAACACCTGGCCACAAGGAGGAGGCAAAGACACCCCAGCCAAAGGCTTAAATATTCCTCCCACTTCCCCTATCCCCCAGTCATTTCTTTCATGTAATTAGCAAGAGTCCATGAGCTAGTGACGTATGGGATATACATTCCTACCAGGAGGGGCAAAGTTTCCCAAACCTCAAAATGCCTACAAATACACCCCTCACCACACCCACAAATCCGTTTTTACAAACTTTGCCTCCTATGGAGGTGGTGAAGTAAGTTTGTGCTAGATTCTACGTTGATATGCGCTCCGCAGCAGGTTGGAGCCCGGTTTTCCTCTCAGCGTGCAGTGAATGTCAGAGGGATGTGAGGAGAGTATTGCCTGTTTGAATTCAATGATCTCCTTCTACGGGGTCTATTTCATAGGTTCTCTGTTATCGGTCGTAGAGATTCATCTCTTACCTCCCTTTTCAGATCGACGATATACTCTTATATATATATATATACCATTTCCTCTGCTGATTTTCGTTTCAGTACTGGTTTGGCTTTCTACAAACATGTAGATGAGTGTCCTGGGGTAAGTAAGTCTTATTTTCTGTGACACTCTAAGCTATGGTTGGGCACTTTTTTAATAAAGTTCTAAATATATGTATTCAAACATTTATTTGCCTTGACTCAGGATGTTCAACATTCCTTATTTTCAGACAGTCAGTTTCATATTTGGGATAATGCATTTGAATCAATTATTTTTCTTACCTTATCAATTTGACTTTTTTCCCTGTGGGCTGTTAGGCTCACGGGGGCTGAAAATGCTTCATTTTATTGCGTCATTCTTGGCGCTGACTTTTTTGGCGTAAAAAATCTTTTCTGTTTCCGGCGTCATACGTGTCGCCGGAAGTTGCGTCATTTTTGACGTTCTTTTGCGCCAAAAATGTCGGCGTTCCGGACGTGGCGTCATTTTTGGCGCCAAAAGCATTTAGGCGCCAAATAATGTGGGCGTCTTATTTGGCGCTAAAAAAATATGGGCGTCGCTTTTGTCTCCACATTATTTAAGTCTCATTTTTCTTTGCTTCTGGTTGCTAGAAGCTTGTTCCTTGGCATTTTTTCCCATTCCTGAAACTGTCATTTAAGGAATTTGATCAATTTTGCTTTATATGTTTTTTTTTCTCTTACATATTGCAAGATGTCTCACGTTGCATCTGAGTCAGAAGATACTTCAGGAAAATCGCTGTCTGGTGCTGGAACTACCAAAGCTAAGTGTATCTGCTGTAAACTTTTGGTAGCTGTTCCTCCAGCTGTTGTTTGTATTAATTGTCATGACAAACTTGTTAATGCAGATAATATTTCCTTTAGTAATGTACCATTACCTGTTGCAGTTCCATCAACATCTAATGTTCAGAGTGTTCCTGATAACATAAGAGATTTTGTTTCTGAATCCATCAAGAAGGCTATGTCTGTTATTCCTCCTTCTAGTAAACATAAAAAATCTTTTAAAACTTCTCTTTATACAGATAAATTTTTAAATGAACATCATCATTCTGATTCTAATGACTCTTCTGGTTCAGAGGATTCTGTCTCAGAGGTTGATGCTGATAAATCTTCATATTTATTTAAAATGGAATTTATTCGTTCTTTACTTAAAGAAGTACTAATTGCTTTAGAAATTGAGGATTCTGGTCCTCTTGATACTAAAATCTAAACGTTTAGTTAAGGTCTTTAAATCTCCTGTGGTTATTCCAGAAGTTTTTCCTGTTCCTGGTGCTATTTCTGAAGTAATTTCCAGAGAATGGAATAATTTGGGTAATTCATTTACCCCTTCTAAACGTTTTAAGCAATTATATCCTGTGCCGTCTGACAGATTAGAATTTTGGGACAAAATCCCTAAAGTTGATGGGGCTATTTCTACCCTTGCTAAACGTACTACTATTCCTACGTCAGATGGTACTTCGTTTAAGGATCCTTTAGATAGGAAAATTGAATCCTTTCTAAGAAAAGCTTATCTGTGTTCAGGTAATCTTCTTAGACCTGCTATATCATTGGCTGATGTTGCTGCAGCTTCAACTTTTTGGTTGGAAACTTTAGCGCAACAAGTAACAGATCATGATTCTCATAATATTATTATTCTTCTTCAACATGCTAATAATTTTATCTGTGATGCCATTTTTGATATTATCAGAGTTGATGTCAGGTTTATGTCTCTAGCTATTTTAGCTAGAAGAGCTTTATGGCTTAAAACTTGGAATGCTGATATGTCTTCTAAATCGACTCTACTTTCCATTTCTTTCCAGGGTAACAAATTATTTGGTTCTCAGTTGGATTCTATTATCTCAACTGTTACTGGTGGGAAAGGAACTTTTTTACCACAGGATAAAAAATCTAAGGGTAAAAACAGGGCTAATAATCGTTTTCGTTCCTTTCGTTTCAACAAAGAACAAAAGCCTGATCCTTCATCCTCAGGAGCAGTTTCAGTTTGGAAACCATCTCCAGTCTGGAATAAATCCAAGCCTTCTAGAAAAGCAAAGCCAGCTTCTAAGTCCACATGAAGGTGCGGCCCTCATTCCAGCTCAGCTGGTAGGGGGCAGGTTACATTTTTTCAAAGAAATTTGGATCAATTCTGTTCACAATCTTTGGATTCAGAACATTGTTTCAGAAGGGTACAGAATTGGTTTCAAGATAAGACCTCCTGCAAAGAGATTTTTTCTTTCCCGTGTCCCAGTAAATCCAGTGAAAGCTCAAGCATTTCTGAAATGTGTTTCAGATCTAGAGTTGGCTGGAGTAATTATGCCAGTTCCAGTTCTGGAACAGGGTCTGGGGTTTTATTCGAATCTCTTCATTGTACCAAAGAAGGAGAATTCCTTCAGACCAGTTCTGGATCTAAAAATATTGAATCGTTATGTAAGGATACCAACGTTCAAAATGGTAACTGTAAGGACTATCTTGCCTTTTGTTCAGCAAGGGCATTATATGTCCACAATAGATTTACAGGATGCATATCTGCATATTCCGATTCATCCAGATCATTATCATTTCCTGAGATTCTCTTTCCTGGACAAGCATTACCAGTTTGTGGCTCTGCCGTTTGGCCTAGCTACAGCTCCAAGAATTTTTACAAAGGTTCTCGGTGCCCTTCTGTCTGTAATCAGAGAACAGGGTATTGTGGTATTTCCTTATTTGGACGATATCTTGGTACTTGCTCAGTCTTCACATTTAGCAGAATCTCATACGAATCGACTTGTGTTGTTTCTTCAAGATCATGGTTGGAGGATCAATTCACTAAAAAGTTAATAGATTCCTCAGACAAGGGTAACCTTTCTGGGTTTCCAGATAGATTCAGTGTCCATGACTCTGTCTTTGACAGACAAGAGACGTCTAAAATTGATTTCAGCTTGTCGAAACCTTCAGTCACAATCATTCCCTTTGGTAGCCTTATGCATGGAAATTCTAGGTCTTGACTGCTGCATCGGACGCGATCCCCTTTGCTCGTTTTCACATGCGACCTCTTCAGCTCTGTATGCTGAATCAATGGTGCAGGGATTACACAAAGATATCTCAATTAATATCTTTAAAACCGATTGTACGACACTCTGTAACGTGGTGGACAGATCACCATCGTTTAATTCAGGGGGCTTCTTTTGTTCTTCTGACCTGGACTGTAATTTCAACAGATGCAAGTCTTACAGGTTGGGGAGCTGTGTGGGGATCTCTGACGGCACAAGGAGTTTGGGAATCTCAGGAGGTGAGATTACTGATCAATATTTTGGAACTCCGTGCAATTTTCAGAGCTCTTCAGTCTTGGCCTCTTCTGAAGAGAGAATCGTTCATTTGTTTTCAGACAGACAATGTCACAACTGTGGCATACATCAATCATCAAGGAGGGACTCACAGTCCTCTGGCTATGAAAGAAGTATCTCAAATTCTGGTTTGGGCGGAATCCAGCTCCTGTCTAATCTCTGCGGTTCATATCCCAGGTATAGACAATTGGGAAGCGGATTATCTCAGTCGCCAAACGTTGCATCCGGGCGAATGGTCTCTTCACCCAGAGGTATTTCTTCAGATTGTTCAAATGTGGGAACTTCCAGAAATAGATCTGATGGCGTCTCATCTAAACAAGAAACTTCCCAGGTATCTGTCCAGATCCCGGGATCCTCATGCGGAGGCAGTGGATGCATTATCACTTCCTTGGAAGTATCATCCTGCCTATATCTTTCCGCCTCTAGTTCTTCTTCCAAGAGTAATCTCCAAGATTCTGAAGGAATGCTCGTTTGTTCTGCTGGTAGCTCCGGCATGGCCTCACAGGTTTTGGTATGCGGATCTTGTCCGGATGGCCTCTTGCCATCCGTGGACTCTTCCGCTAAGACCAGACCTTCTGTCGCAAGGTCCTTTTTTCCATCAGGATCTCAAATCCTTAAATTTAAAGGTATGGAGATTGAACGCTTGATTCTTGGTCAAAGAGGTTTCTCTGACTCTGTGATTAATACTATGTTACAGGCTCGTAAATCTGTATCTAGAGAGATATATTATAGAGTCTGGAAGACTTATATTTCTTGGTGTCTTTCTCATCATTTTTCTTGGCATTCTTTTAGAATTCCGAGAATTTTACAGTTTCTTCAGGATGGTTTAGATAAAGGTTTATCCGCAAGTTCTTTGAAAGGACTAATCTCTGCTCTTTCTGTTCTTTTTTACAGAAAGATTGCTAATCTTCCTGATATTCATTGTTTTGTACAAGCTTTGGTTCGTATAAAACCTGTCATTAAGTCAATTTCTCCTCCTTGGAGTTTGAATTTGGTTCTGGGGGCTCTTCAAGCTCCTCCTTTTGAACCCATGCATTCATTGGACATTAAATTACTTTCTTGGAAAGTTTTGTTCCTTTTGGCGATCTCTTCTGCCAGAAGAGTCTCTGAATTATCTGCTCTTTCTTGTGAGTCTCCTTTTCTGATTTTTCATCAGGATAAGGCGGTGTTGCGAACTTCTTTTGAATTTTTACCTAAAGTTGTGAATTCCAACAACATTAGTAGAGAAATTGTGGTTCCCTCATTATGTCCTAATCCTAAGAATTCTAAGGAGAAATCGTTGCATTCTTTGGATGTTGTTAGAGCTTTGAAATATTATGTTGAAGCTACTAAGTCTTTCCGAAAGACTTCTAGTCTATTTGTTATCTTTTCCGGTTCTAGAAAAGGCCAGAAAGCTTCTGCCATTTCTTTGGCATCTTGGTTGAAATCTTTAATTCATCATGCCTATGTCGAGTCGGGTAAAACTCCGCCTCAAAGGATTACAGCTCATTCTACTAGGTCAGTTTCTACTTCCTGGGCGTTTAGGAATGACGCTTCGGTTGATCAGATTTGCAAAGCAGCAACTTGGTCCTCTTTGCATACTTTTACTAAATTCTACCATTTTGATGTATTTTCTTCTTCTGAAGCAGTTTTTGGTAGAAAAGTACTTCAGGCAGCGGTTTCAGTTTGAATCTTCTGTTTATGTTTTTCATTAAACTTTATTTTGGGTGTGGATTATTTTCAGCAGGAATTGGCTGTCTTTATTTTATCCCTCCCTCTCTAGTGACTCTTGCGTGGAAAGATCCACATCTTGGGTAGTCATTATCCCATACGTCAATAGCTCATGGACTCTTGCTAATTACATGAAAGAAAACATAATTTATGTAAGAACTTACCTGATAAATTCATTTCTTTCATATTAGCAAGAGTCCATGAGGCCCGCCCTTTTTTGTGATGGTTATGATTTTTTAGTATAAAGCACAATTTTTCCAATTCCTTATTTTATATGCTTTCGCACTTTTTTCTTATCACCCCACTTCTTGGCTATTTGTTAAACTGATTTGTGGGTGTGGTGAGGGGTGTATTTGTAGGCATTTTGAGGTTTGGGAAACTTTGCCCCTCCTGGTAGGAATGTATATCCCATACGTCACTAGCTCATGGACTCTTGCTAATATGAAAGAAATGAATTTATCAGGTAAGTTCTTACATAAATTATGTTTTTTTGCCTTTCGTCACTATAGCAGGTGGCAGAGAAGTGTCAGAAGATTTGGATAGTCCTGTAATGGGTATGTTCCCTTCAAGAAAGGACTGGAGTTTTAAGTAATCATGTCAACCTCTCAGTGAGAGTATTAATGAAAGTTAGAGTCATAAACTCAGAGGTGCCTCTCTGAGTTTATGAATTAAAAACTGTACTGTATAGACTTCAGCTTCTAGTTCATCTTTTTTACCCCTTGGAATGCGTCTGAAGCTGCTAAAAGCTGAACGTGTTGCTTACTCATTCACTTCCATGAGGTAACCTTTGCTTCCCAAGTTTGAACATAGCACTAATATATAAATTCAAGGTTGCTTAAATAGTTGTTACATTTTTGCAAGCACTTATTTAAATCATATGTTTATGTGAAAAAGGGAAGTCCATTGAATTACATGGTCATGACATCAGTAGAAATATGCCCTTTGGCATTAAGATTTAACAATAAAGGGATATGAAACTTAATGTTCTTTTCTTTTGTGATTCAGACAGATCATACAATGTTAGTAAAGTTTCTAATTTACTTCTATTATCAATAAGTCTTCATTCCCATGGTATTCTTTGTTGAAGGGATACTTAGGTAAGTGTCTGAAACACTACACATCAGGAAAAAGAGCTCTCATCTAGTGCTCTTGCAAATGGATAACATTCTTGTAAAACTGCTGCCATATAGAACTCCAGACACATGCACGCTCCTGAGCTTGCATACCTTCTTTTCAACTAAAGATGCCAAAAGAATGAAAAAATGTCTACAATTGCATGCTCTATCTGAATCATGAAAGAAAAATGTTGGCCTTCATGTCACTTTAATCTTGAGTCCTTCTAGTACTGTAGTTTTAGCATCTAAGTGACAAGTCAAGTGGAAGAGATGAAGGTAGAGTGCTAATTGGATAACACACTTATGTAGTTTATATGGGCAGTAAATCCCAAAGTAACTCCTTCCTATGACATGTTGCAGACCTTTACTTGTAGTTAGCTCTGTAACTGGATGCACACAAGGGATCTCTCCGCTTATAACTCGTATCACCCTTGTATTGGAAACAATAAGTGAATATGGAAAAGGCTTTAGCATTTAGGACACACTTTATTCCAAACCAGGTTAAAAAGAAGTCACCCCATGATGATACATTTTATTAGGATAAAAAATATAAACATTTATTTTATTCCAAACATCAGTGGGGGTTATAAGTGGAGAGATGCCTTGTGTGCGTCAACATGAGAGTGTGCGTTTGCTATAAAGACTCGCAGAATACAGCGCTTCCCCGGCCAATCTAGAACAGCAACTGGCAAACAAGATCAAACTACCTTTTGCAGCACAGTGCCATTTACATACATTAATCTTAGGGGGAAAAAATGCAGGCAAAATGGCTTTAACATTGAGACACATACATATACATTGCTAAAGATGTATTTGTGTGTGTGTATGTATGTATGTATGTATGTATATATATATATATATATATATATATATATATATATATATACACACACACACAGTATCTCACAAAAGTGAGTACACCCCTCACATTTTTGTAAATATTTTATTATATCTTTTCGTGTGACAACACTGAAGAAATGACACTTTGCTACAATGTAACGTAGTGAGTGTACAGCCTGTATAACAGTGTCAATTTGCTGTCCCCTCAAAATAACTCAACACACAGCCATTAATGTCTAAGCTGTTGGCAACAAAAGTGAGTACACCCCTAAGTGGAAATGTCCAAATAGGACCCAATTAGCCATTTTCCCTCCTCTGTGTCATGTGACTCGTTAATGTTACAAGGTCTCAGGTGTGAATAGGGAGCAGGTGTGTTAAATTTGGTGTTATCACTCTCACACTCTCTCATACTGGTCACTGGAAGATCAACATGGCACCTCATGGCAAAGAACTCTGAGGATCTGAAAAAAAGAATTGTTGCAACAAAAGTGAGTACACCCCTAAGTGGAAATGTCCAAATTGGGCCCAAAGTGTCAATATTTTGTGTGGCCACCACTATTTTCCAGCACTGCCTTAACTCTCTTGGGCAAGGAGTTCACCAGAGCTTCACAGGTTGCCACTGGAGTCCTCTTCCACTCTTCCATGACAACATCATGGAGCTTGTGTATGTTAGAGACCTTGCGCTCCCCCACCTTCCATTTGAGGATGCCCCACAAATGCTCAATAGGTTTTAGGTCTAGAGACATGCTTGACCAGTCCATCACCTTTACTCTCAGCTTCTTTAGCAAGGCAGTGGTCATCTTGGAGGTGTGTTTGGGGTACTTATCATGTTGGAATACGGCCCTGCGGCCCAGTCTCCGAAGAGAGGGGATCATGCTCTGCTTCAGTATGTCACAGTACATGTTGGCATTCATGGCTCCCTCAATAATCTGTAGCTCCCCAGTTCCGGCAGTTCTCATGCAGCCCCAGGCCATGACACTCCCACCACCATGCTTGACTGTAGGCAAGACACACTTGTCTTTGTACTCCTTACCTGGTTGCCGCCACACACATTTGACACCATCTGAACCAAATAAGCTTATCTTTGTCTCATCAGACCACAGGACATGGTTCCAGTAATCCATGTCCTTAGTCTGCTTGTCTTCGGCAAACTGTTTGCGGGCTTTCTTGTGCATCATCTTTCGAAGAGGCTTCCTTCTGGGACGGCAGCCATGCAGACCAATTTGATGCAGTCTGCGGCGTATGGTCTGAGCACTGACAGGCTGACCCCCCACCCCTTCAACCTCTGCAGCAATGCTGGCAGCACTCATATGTCTATTTCCCAAAGACAACCTCTGGATATGACGCTGAGCACGTGTACTCAACTTCTTTGGTCGACCATGACGAGCCCTGTTTTGAGTGGAACCTGTCCTGTGAAACCGCTGTATGGTCTTGCCTACCGTGCTGCAGCTCAGTTTCGGGATCTTGGCAATCTTTTTATAGCCTAGGCCATCTTTATGTAGAGCAACAATTATTTTTTGCCATGAGGTGCCATGTTGAACTACCAGTGACCAGTATGAGAGAGCTTAACATACCTGCTCCCTATTCACACCTGAGACCTTGTAATATTAACGAATCAAATGACACAGAGGAGGGAAAATGGCTGATTGGGCCCTATTAGGACATTTCTACTTAGGGGTGTACTCACTTTTGTTGCCAACGGTTTAGACATTAATGGCTGTGTGTTATTTTGAGGGGACAGCAAATTTACAATGTTATTCAGGCTATACACTCAATACTTTACATTGTAGCAAAGTGTCAGTTCTTCAGTGTTGTCACATGAAAAGATATAATAAAATATTTACAAAAATGTGAGGGGTGTACTCACTTTCGTGAGATACTGTATGCGTATATATATATATATATATATATATATATATATATATATATATATATATATATATATATATATATATATATATATATATATATATATATATATGGGAAAAAGGGGAAACCAGACGTGGACTCCTTGCTCAGTGTGCTTAGAGGAATACTGCTACACCTCACTGACGAGGCCCAATGAAGGCTGAAACGATCGTCTGGGGTTGCTTTGTTCCTTGTTCAGAGAGGAATTGCCTGGTATTTCGGCGCTGGACTGACCGTAATAGGCGGGATCAGACTGATATACTACAGGAAAGTTCTACTCTGTGAAAAGCATTGCTGGGCTAAAAGAAGTTGCACCCAGGTGGTAAATCGCCATAGAACAGGCTAACAATGGCATTGAGCTGGTTGTTCGTTCCTGTGAGTGCATTTCTCTCTGTGTGTATTTAGTCTCCCTATGGGAAAAAGGGTAAACCAGACGTGGACTCCTTGCTTAGTGTGCTTAGAGGAATACTGCTACACCTCACTGACGAGGCCCAATGAAGGCTGAAACGATCGTCTGGGGTTCCTTTGTTCCTTGTTCAGAGAGGAATTGCCTGGTATTTCGGCGCTGGACTGACCGTAATAGGTGGGATCAGACTGATATACTACAGGAAAGTTCTACTCTGTGAAAAGCATTGCTGGGCTAAAAGAAGTTGCACCCAGGTGGTAAATCGCCATAGAACAGGCTAACAATGGCATTGAGCTGGTTGTTCGTTCCTGTGAGTGCATTTCTCTCTGTGTGTATTTAGTCTCCCTATGGGAAAAAGGGGAAACCAGACGTGGACTCCTTGCTCAGTGTGCTTAGAGGAATACTGCTACACCTCACTGAAGAGGCCCAATGAAGGCTGAAACAATCGTCTGGGGTTGCTTTGTTCCTTGTTCAGAGAGAAATTGCCTGGTATTTCGGTGCTGGACTGACCGTAATAGGTGGGATCAGACTGATATACTACAGGAAAGTTCTACTCTGTGAAAAGCATTGCTGGGCTAAAAGAAGTTGCACCCAGGTGGTAAATCGCCATAGAACAGGCTAACAATGGCATTTCTCTCTGTGTGTATGTATGTATGTATGTATATATATATATATATATATATATATATATATATATATATATATATATATATATATATATATATATATGTGTGTGTGTTTATATATGTGTATATAAATATTAATGTATTTATGTGTGTGTGTGTGTATATATATATATATATGTATTTACAGACATAGATACACATATAAAAACATTAATATATATGTACACACTATAAACATACAGTATATATAAGTGCATTATAGCCCTTTGCAGTTAAGTAGATGAAAACATGATAAAACATATTTATGCAATATTCATATATATTTAATAAATATTTTGACTATGTATTTGCTGTAAATATTTGACATTTGCTAATGTGAATATGCTATGCTTTCTCCATTGATTTATATGGGGGAATACATGTGCGCACACATGCCAAAACTTTTTTTAAACTTGTAATACGAGCGCAACCTGACTAGCGCAAAAAGCTTAAAGGGACAGTCTACACCAGAATATGCTTAATTCAAGAACAAGGGACATAATATGTTATGTGCAAGCTATATTGCAGCAATAAAATGTTCTAACTGTGTTTAACTCGATCAGAGGGATTACACACATAGATAAAGTCAGCTCCAGAGCAGCAATGCACTAATGGGAGTCAGCTGAACACAGCTAGTGAATCAATGACAAGAGACGTGTGTGGCCACCAATCACCTGCTAGCTCCCAGTAGTATATTTCTGCTGCTGAGGATATATAGATTTGCTTTTCAGGATACAAGTGAATAAGGTAATTTTGATAACAGAAGCAAATTTAGTCTTAATAGTCTTAACATTGCATGTTCCATCTAAATCATGAAAATGTAATTCTGTCTCTTCAAGAAAATTAGTTCACTACTTTAAACAACAGTAGGCTCAAAATATACCAACTTTTTTGTGTGCAACATTCTAATTAGTTACTCAAGGTCAATGTGATGTCTTAATTCAGTATAATAAAGCCAAATTAGCTGTTCATTTAACCGAATTTATATCAAATTCCAAATTGACATAAACCCTGAAAACAGTATATACAAGTTTTTTATATTTTTCATTATGAATGACATACTCACATGTTTTATTTCTCTCTGCGTGTGTCTAAATGCCACTCTACAGTTCATTTTTGTTTCTTTTTGTACGCATAAAGGTAGGTATTCTTTATCCCATGATATGTGCATGTAAAATTTCATAAAGATGGGTTTTTTCTCTGATGCTTTGTCTATAGTCTTGTATTGCAGTACTGAAAACTGGTGGTTTACATCTTAAAGTGAATGTAAAGTTTCACCAATTAGTTCCCGTTTTTTTTTAAATACTTTTAAAAACAGGGGCACTTTCATTGATGAAACTTTACATTGCACCGTATTTGTAGAAATACTTACCTTTTACTTCTCCAAAGCCGGATCGTCGATCCCCCGCCTGCTTCATCCTGCTGTACTTGCACAGCAATGATGAAACCGGCTTTCTCCAATCACAGCACTCTTTAATTTTGTTTATAGGATAAAACTTGGGAATTATTATATTTTTCATTCTAATTTGGTCATATTTAAGATCTGAATTCTGTAGCTATGGATTCAGAAATAGATCAGTCTATCTCTGGATAAATACTTACTATGTTTAGAGCCTCAAATTGTCCTGCCAATGCAATTTTGTTCCACATGCTTAGCTAAAACTTTAAAATTTAAAGACTAGTTACTCCCTTCTGAGCCAAGTGTCTCCCTTCTGAGCCAAGTGAAATGCCTCAGCTTTCTCCTCAAAGGTCCCAAGCCTTAATTTTTTCTCATACTGTTCCTTCTGTGTCCTCTCAACCCCCTGGGGGTGTTTATTTACCTGGGGATTTTGCCACTCAGATTACTTATGCAGTATCTGCGGCTTTGTCAGCTTTCCCTTCTTCGGTTAAGTGTAAGAGGAAATCTAAACATTTGTCTGTTAGCAAGGTTTCTGACTCTAAAACTGCGCAACCTTTCTCAGATGTCTGAGGAGGAGGATACTTTAGTAGCCTCTGAACCTTCGGTTGCTGTCAACCCTAAAAAGTCTTCTAAACTTAACAGAGTTTATGATTCTCCCTCTTCTGAGGATGTTTTTCCTGTTCCAGACAATATGTCTGAAATTATAGCTCCGGAATGGGATAAGCCAGGGGTTCCCCTTCCCCTGTTTTAAAAAAGATGTTTCCTGTTGCTGACTTCATTCGTGACTCATGGCCCACTGTGCCTAAAGTAGAAGGAGTTATTTCTACTCTAGCTAAAAGAACTACTATTCCTATAGAGAATAGTTGTTCCTTTAAGGATCCTATGGATAAGAAGCTAGAGGCTTACTTAAAGAAGATGTACATCCATCAAGGACTACAGTGGCAACCTGCGGCAAGTATTGCTATGGTTGCAGGAGCAGCATCTTATTGGTGTGATGCCCTGTCTGATCTGATGTCAGAGGAGACTATGATTGAGGAGATCCAAGATAGGATCAAGGCTCTTAAATTAGCCAATACTTTTATCTGTGATGCCAACATGAAGGTAATTAGACTGGGAGCTAAGTTGTCTAGCTTCACTGTCTTAGCTGGTAGAGCTCTGAGGTTAAAATCTTGGTCGGCTTATGTATTTTCAAAGGCCAAGATTTTGGCTTTACTTTATAAGGGTAAAACACTGTTTGGGCCTGGTCTGGCGGAAATCATTCTTAGAGATTACGAGTGGAAAGGGATCTTTCCTACTTGAGGACAAGAAGAATAGACCTAAGGATCGACAGACTTCTAATTTTCATTCCTTTCGAAACATTAAAGGACAGAAGTCCTCCTCCTCTTCTTCCAAACCAGACCAATCCAGGTCCACTTTTAAATCCAGCTAACCTTGGAATAAGGGAAAGCAAAACAAGAAACCTTCCGCTGACTCTAAATCAGCATGAAGGGTCCGTCCCGATCCAATTTTGGATCAGGTGGGGGGCAGGCTTTCTCTTTTTTTCTTTTTTTTTTTTTTTGACAGGCTTGGATACGCAATGTCCCAGATCCATGGGCTGTGGACATAGTATTCCAGGGTTACAAAATAGGATTCAAGTCTTGCCCTCCAAGGGGCAGATTTCTCCTGTCAAGACTATCCTCAAACCAGGTAAAGAGGGAGGCCTTCTTAAATTGCGTACAGGACCTATCCTCCTTTGGAGTTATTGTACCAGTCCCTCTAGATGAACAAGGTCAAGGATTCTATTCAAATCTATTTGTGGTTCCCAAAAAGGAGGGAACTTTCCGTCCTATCCTAGACCTAAAGTGTCTAAACAAATTCCTCAGGGTCCTTTAAGATGGAAACTATTCGTTCCATTCTTCCATTGGTTCAGGAAGGTCAGTTCATGACGACCATAGACCTGAAGGATGCATATTTACATGTTCCCATTCACAGGGATCTTCACCAGTTTCTACGATTTGCCTTTCTGGACAAGCATTTCCAGTTTATTGCCCTTCCATTTTGGTCTTGCCACAGCTCCCAGAATATTCACAAAGGTACTGGGAGCCTTATTGGCAGTGATAAGATCCCAGGGAATTGCTGTGGCGCCTTATCTAGATGGCATCTTGGTTCAGGCGTCATCTTTTCAACTAGCAAAATCTCATACAGAGATGTTTTTGTCTTTTCTACGTTCCCACGGGTGGAAAGTGAATCTGGAAAAGAGTTCTCTAGTTCCAACTACAAGAGTGTGTTTCCTAGGGATGATCATAGATTCCCTGTCCATGAAGATTTTCCTGACGGACGTCAGAAAATCCAAACTTCTTGCTTCTTCACTTTCTCTACAGTCTGCCTTTCGTTCATCAGTGGCTCAATGCATGGAGGCGATTGGTCTGATGTTGGCTTCCATGGACATCATTCCTTTTGCTCTGTTTCATCTACGACTGCTGCAACTTTGCAGGCTCAGTCAATGGAACGGAGACCATTCGGATTTATCGCAAAGGATACATCTGGACCCCCTAACAAGAGACTCTCTCTTGTGGTGGATTTCACAGGAACATCTGTTTTGGGGCACTTGCTTCCTAAGACCTTCCTGGGTGATTGTGACTACGGACGCCAGCCTGTAAGGCTGGGAGCTGTTTGGGGTTCTCAAAAAGCTCAGGGCCTGTGGTCTCGGTAAGAATCTTCTCTTCTCATAAACATCTTGGCATTAAGAGCAATCTTCAATGCCTTGACAGCTTGGCCTCAATTATCTTTAGTCCAGTTTATCAGATTCCAGTCGGAAATTGTTTTTATTATTTTTTTACAACATTAATAAACATACACATATTAATTGGATATGTTACCATTATTACAATGCTTCTACATGTGCTTGTACTTTTATTTAATAAAAAGTAATATAATTTAATTAATCCCCTTTGGGGAAAATGGAGTGTGCACATTCTACTGACTCAACAAAATAGGGCTGGTCTTAATATTTTTCCAGGGCTGCTTTTTATTCCCAGTCCGGCCCTGTCCTTGGCCATGAAGGAGGTGACTCGCATTCTGCAGTGGGTGAAAGATCACTATTGTCTCCTATCTGCCATCTACATTCCAGGAATGAACAATTGGGAGGCAGATTTTCTGAGCAGACAGACTTTTCATCTCAGACAGTGGGCTCTCCACCTGGAAGTGTTCTCAAGGAAAACCGTCAGGTGGGGGGTTCCGGAGATGGATCTGATGGCGTCTCGTCAAAATGCCAAGCTTCCAAAATACGGTTCAAGGTGAAGAGATCCTCAGGCAGCTCTGATAGATGCCCTGGCGGTTCCTTGGGATTTCGGTCTACCATACCCGTTTCCTCTGTTTGCTCTCCTTCCACGGGTCATTGCTAGTATCAAGCAGGAGAGAGCGTCTGTGATTCTAATAGCTCCTGCCTGGCCTTACAGGATCTAGTTTGTGGATCTGGTGAAGATGTCATCTCTTCCACCTTGAAGGTTGCCTCTGAGGAAGGACCTTCTAATTCAGGGTCCATTCCTCCATCCAAATCTAGATCCTCTGAAGCTGACTGCTTGGAGATTGAACGCTTAATCCTGTCTAGATGTGGTTTTTTCGGGAGCCTGGAGAAAGGTTTGTCAGTCAGTACTCTGAAAGGTCAGATTTCTGCACCGTCTATTCTTTTGCACAAACGTCTGGCAGATTTACCAGATGTTCAAGCTTTTGTTTAAGCCCTGGTCAGAATCAGGCCTGTGTTTAAACCTGTTGCTCCTCCTTGGAGCCTTAACCTAGTTCTTAAAGTTTTGCAGCAGGCTCCGTTTGAGCCGATGCATGTTGTTAATATAAAATTGTTATTTTGAAAGGTTTTGTTTCTCCTTGCTATTTCTTCCGCTTGCAGAGTTTCTGAGCTTTCAGCTCTGCAGTGTTATTCCCTTTACCTTATTTTTCATGCAAATAAGGCGGTCCTTCGTACTAAATTGGGGTTTCTCCCTAAGGTTGTGTTGGATTGAAACATTAATTAACAATTAAGGAAATTGTTGTTCCTTCTTTTTGTCCTAATCCTTCTTCTCATAAGGGACATCTTTTGCATGATCTGGATGTTGTGCGTGCTCTATAATTTACCTACAATCTACTAAAGATTTTCGACAATCTTCTGCCCTGTTTGTCGTTTTCTCTGGAAAGCGTAAGGGTCAGAAGACATCTTCTACTTCTCTTTCCCTCTGGTTAAGAAGTATGATTCGTTTTGCTTATGAGACAGCTGAACAGCAGACTCCTGAGAGAATTACGGCTCATTCCAGTAGGGCCTTCTCCTCATCTTGGGCTTTTGAAAATGAAGCTTCTGTGGAACAGATTTGCAAGGCGGCAACATGATCCTCTTTACATACATTTTCCAAATTCTACAAATTTGATACGTTTGCCTCGGCTGAGGCCTCTTTTGGGAGAAAGTTTCTTCAAGCGGTGGTGCCTTCTGTTTAGGTCCTCCTGCCTTGTTCTCCCTCCCTGTTTATTCAGTGTCCTCTAGCTTGGGTATTGGTTCCCTCTAGTAATTAGAATGACGTTGTGTACTCTCCATGCCATAGGAAAGAAAACAAAATTTATACTTACCTGATAAATTTCTTTCTTTCCGGGCATGGAGAGTCTACGACCCCGAGCTTTTTAAAATTATAATTCGGCAGTTTTTTTGAGTAAACCTTAGTCACCTCTATACCCTTGTGTTTCTTCTTTTTCCATTTTCCTTCTGCTGAATGACTAGGGATTATGGGTAAGGGAAGTTACACTTAACAGCTTTTCTGGGGTGCTCTGTGCCTCCTCCTGCTGGGCAGGAGTTGAATATCCCACTAGTAATTAAAATGACATTGTGGACTCTCCATGCCTGGAAAGAATGAAATTTATCAGGTAAGCATAAATTTTGTTTTTATCATTTCTTTAAAGTAGTTTGAAATCATAATACCAGACTAATTATCTGCCAAAAATAAGCTCAAAATTGTGATTAACTCTAATGTTTGTAACAATGTTATAAATTATTGCAAACACTGCCATCTAGTGCTAAAATGTGTTTAACATTGTTACAATGAGTATAATAACATTGTTACAACACTGCTGCCAGACGTGCATTTTCCTCAGTTTTTAATGCATCATGTTATCTAGCATTTAGTGAATAATAGGCAGATATTTTTAAAACGATATTAGTTGTTTTAATATTGAAGACATAGGTATAAAGCAATGGGTGCAGCCATGTTGTAACTTAGGTTTCCTTTATCTAAATTTCTGACACAAGGCCAATCATGGGCAGTATCTAGAGTGTGCAGCCAGTGAATGTGTGTTAAGTCTAGAGCAGTGTGAGGTGGGGGGCTAGAGATTATAAGGGGAAGCGCAGGAGCAGTGACACTTCACACTATCCTGTGGAAGCCACAACAGCAGTTGACTTTGGCAAAACATAAAACCGTTTTGAAGACAATGACACTTGTTATGCTTTGGCAGGGGAAAGGCATTGAGGTTGAAATTGCTCAAACACTGCGTTGCACAGAAACAACAAAGAGCAAAATAAAACGTGAGTGAATCACTCTTTTGGTTTAGCAGAATCAGCTCTTGAGAGTTGTGTGTGAACCCTGGATCAGATGTAAATTCCCCAAAATAAAAACTGAATATAAATATTATTATTTCCTTTAACCCCTTAATGACCACAGCACTTTTCCATTTTCTGTCCGTTTGGGACCAAGGCTATTTTTACATTTTTGAGATGTTTGTGTTTAGCTGTAATTTTCCTCTTACTCATTTACTGTACCCACACATATTATATACCGTTTTTCTCGCCATTAAATGGACTTTCTAAAGATACCATTATTTTCATCATATCTTATAATTTACTATAAAAAATTTTATAAAATATGAGGAAAAAATGGAAAAAAACACACTTTTTCTAACTTTGACCCCCAAAATCTATTGCACATCTACAACCACCAAAAAACACCCATGCTAAATAGTTTCTAAATTTTGTCCAGAGTTTAGAAATACCCAATGTTTACACGTTCTTTGCTTTTTTTGTAAGTTATAGGACCATAAATATAAGTAGCACTTTGCTATTTCCAAACCATTTTTTTTCAAAATTAGCGCTAGTTACATTGGGACACTTATATCTTTCAAGAATCTCTGAATATCCATTGACATGTATATAATTTTTTTAGAAGACATCCCAAAGTATTGATCTAGGCCCATTTTGGTATATTTCATGCCACCATTTCACCGCCAAATGCGATCAAATACAAAAAATCGTTCACTTTTTCACAAATTTTTTCACAAACTTTTGGTTTCTCACTGAAATTATTTACAAACAGCTTGTGCAATTATGGCATAAATGGTTGAAAAATCTTCTCTGGGATCCCCTTTTTTCAGAAATAGCAGACATATATGGCTTTGGCGTTGCTTTTTGGTAATTAGAAGGCCGCAAAATGCCGCTGCGCACCACACGTGTATTATGCCCAGCAGTGCAGGGGTTAATTAGGGAGCTTGTATGGAGCTTGTAGGGTTAATTTTAGCTTTAGTGTAGTGTAGTAGACAACCCAAAGTATTGATCTAGGCCCATTTTGGTATATTTCATGCCACCATTTCACCGCCAAATGCGATCAAATAAAAAAAAAAAACGTTCCCTTTTTCACAAACTTTAGGTTTCTCACTGAAATTATTTACAAACAGCTTGTGCAATTATGGCACAAATGGTTGTAAATGCTTCTCTGGGATCCCCTTTGTTCAGAAATAGCAGACATATATGGCTTTGGTGTTGCTTTTTGGTAATTAGAAGGCCGCAAAATGCCACTGCGCACAACACGTGAATTATGCCCAGCAGTGAAGGGGTTAATTAGGTAGCTTGTAGAGAGCTTGCAGGGTTAATTTTAGCTTTAGTGTAGAGCTCAGCCTCCCACCTGAAACATCAGACCCCCTGATCCCTCCCAAACAGCTCTCTTCCCTCCCCCACCCCACAATTGTCCCCGCCATCTTAAGTACTGGCAGAAACTCTGCCAGTACTAAAATAAAAGGTATATTTGGGCTTTTTAGTGTGGTTTTTTTAGCATATTTACATATGCTGCTGTGTAGGATTCTCCCTTAGCCCCCAACCTCACTGATTCCCACCAAACAGCTGTCTAACCCTCCCCCTCTGCCTTAATGGGCGCCATCTTGGGAACTGGCAGCTGTCTGCCAGTACCCAGTTAAGAAAAAAGTGTTGTTTTTTTTTTAGAAAAAATCCCTTTTTCTGTAGTGTAGCTTCTCCCCCCACCCAAGACCAACCCTCCACCACTCCAAAATCACTTTGTTTATTATTTTATTTATATGTTAGTGCCCTTTTGCCCCACATATGTATTTAAACTTTTCTGTAGTATAGCGGTTCCCACCCGCCCGCCGCCCCCCGTGCACGCGCCCGCGCGCGCCCCCGTTGGCTCCGCCCCCGATCCCGCCCCCCTCCACCTTAAACAGCTCACCGATGGCCGCCCACCCGCCTCCCAAGTCGGCTCCCACCCACCAACGATACCGGCCATCGATGTCCGGTGCAGAGAGGGCCACAGAGTGGCTCTCTCTGCATCGGATGGCCATGTAATGTTATTGCAGGATGCCTCCATATCGAGGCATCACTGCAATAACCGGAAAGCAGCTGGAAGCGATCAGGATCGCTTCCAGCTGCTTTCCACACCAAGGACGTGCAGGGTACGTCCTCAGGCGTTGACTGCCTTTTTTTTGAGGACGTACCCTGCACGTCCTCGGTCATTAAGGGGTTAAATGGACAGTCTACTTGAAATTTTTTATTGTTTAAAAGGATAGATAATCCCTTTATTACCCATTCCCCAGTTTTGCATAACCAACACATTTATAGTAATACACTCTTTACCTTTGTGATTACCATGTATCTAAGCCTCTGCAGACTGCCCCCTTATTTCAGTTCTTTTGACAGACTTGCATTTTAGCCAATCGTTGCTGACTCTTAGGTAACTCCACGGGTGTGAGCACAATGTGATCTATATGGCACACATAAACTAATGCCCTCTAGTTGTGAAAAATGTCAAAATGCATTTGGATAAGAGGCGGCCTTCAAGGGCTAAGAAATTAGCATATGACCTACCTAGGTTTAGCATTCAACTAAGAATACCAAGAGAATAAAGCTAAATTGATGATAAAACTAAATTGGAAAGTTGTTTAAAAAAGTCACATGCCCTATCTGAATCATGAAAGTTTATTTCTTCTGTTATGTGTGATCAGTCCACGGGTCATCATTACTTCTGGGATATAACTCCTCCCCAACAGGAAATGCAAGAGGATTCACCCAGCAGAGCTGCATATAGCTCCTCCCCTCTACGTCAGTCCCAGTCATTCTCTTGCACCCAACGACTAGATAGGATGTGTGAGAGGACTATGGTGATTATACTTAGTTTTTATGACTTCAATCAAAAGTTTGTTATTTTACAATAGCACCGGAGCGTGTTATTACTTCTCTGGCAGAGTTTGAGGAAGAATCTGCCAGAGTTTTTTTACTATGATTTTAACCGGAGTAGTTAAGATCATATTGCTGTTCTCGGCCATCTGAGGGAGGTAAAAGCTTCAGATCAGGGGACAGCGGGCAGATGAATCTGCATTGAGGTATGTAGCAGTTTTTATTTTCTGAATGGAATTGATGAGAAAATCCTGCCATACCGTTATAATGACATGTATGTATACACTTCAGTATTCTGGGGATGATATTTCACCGGAACTACTCTGTTAAAAGTCACTAATCCTTTTAATAAGTATTTATCATGTTAAACGTTTTTGCTGGAATGTAGAATCGTTTACATTGCTGAGGTACTGAGTGAATAAATATTTGGGCATTATTTTCCACTTGGCAGTTGTTTGCTTTTAATTGTGACAGTTTCGTTTCTCTTCACTGCTGTGTGTGAGGGGGAGGGGCCGTTTTTGGCGCTCTTTGCTACGCATCAAAAAATTCCAGTCAGTTACTCTTATATTTCCTGCATGATCCGGTTCATCTCTGACAGATCTCAGGGGTCTTCAAACTTCTTTGGAGGGAGGTAGATTCTCTCAGCAGAGCTGTGAGAATTTTATATTGACTGTGAATAAAAACGTTGCTCTGTAATTTTTATGTCAAATTTAATTATTGTTATTTTACTAATGGGAACAAACCTTTGCTAAAAGTTGTGTTGTTTTAAAGTTTGATGCTATAACTGTTTTTCAGTTCATTATTTCAACTGTCATTTAATCGTTTAGTACCTCTTTGAGGCTCAGTACGTTTTTGCTAAAAAAGATTATAACCAAGTTGCAAGTTTATTGCTAGTGTGTTAAACATGTCTGACTCAGAGGAAGATATCTGTGTCATTTGTTCCAATGCCAAGGTGGAGCCCAATAGAAATTTATGTACTAACTGTATTGATGCTACTTTAAATAAAAGTCAATCTGTACAATGTGAACAAATTTCACCAAACAGCGAGGGGAGAGTTATGCCGACTAACTCGCCTCACGCGGCAGTACCTGCATCTCCCGCCCGGGAGGTGCGTGATATTATGGCGCCTAGTACATCTGGGCGGCCATTACAGATAACATTACAAGATATGGCTACTGTTATGACTGAAGTTTTGTCTAAATTACCAGAACTAAGAGGCAAGCGTGATCACTCTGGGGTGAGAACAGAGTGCGCTGACAATACTAGGGCCATGTCTGATACTGCGTCACAGCTTGCAGAGCATGAGGACGGAGAGCTTCATTCTGTGGGTGACGGTTCTGATCCAAACAGATTGGATTCAGATATTTCAAATTTTAAATTTAAATTGGAGAACCTCCGTGTATTACTAGGGGAGGTCTTAGCAGCTCTCAATGATTGTAACACCGTTGCAATACCAGAGAAACTGTGTAGGTTGGATAAATACTTTGCGGTACCGGCGAGTACTGACGTTTTTCCTATACCTAAGAGACTAACTGAAATTGTTACTAAGGAGTGGGATAGACCCGGTGTGCCGTTCTCACCCCCTCCAATATTTAGAAAGATGTTTCCAATAGACGCCACCACTCGGGACTTATGGCAAACGGTCCCTAAGGTGGAGGGAGCAGTTTCTACTTTAGCTAAGCGTACCACTATCCCGGTGGAGGATAGCTGTGCTTTTTCAGATCCAATGGATAAAAAATTAGAGGGTTACCTTAAGAAAATGTTTGTTCAACAAGGTTTTATATTGCAACCCCTTGCATGTATCGCGCCGATTACGGCTGCGGCAGCATTTTGGATTGAGTCTCTGGAAGAGAACCTTAGTTCATCTACGCTAGACGACATTACGGACAGGCTTAGAGTCCTTAAACTAGCTAATTCATTCATTTCGGAGGCCGTAGTACATTTAACCAAGCTTACGGCTAAGAACTCAGGATTCGCCATACAGGCACGTAGGGCGCTGTGGCTAAAATCCTGGTCAGCTGATGTTACTTCTAAGTCCAAATTACTTAATATACCTTTCAAGGGGCAGTCTTTATTTGGGCCCGGTTTGAAAGAAATTATCGCTGACATTACAGGAGGTAAGGGCCACGCCCTACCTCAAGACAAAGCCAAAGCTAAGGCTAGACAGTCTAATTTTCGTCCCTTTCGGAATTTCAAAACAGGAGCAGCATCAACCTCCACTGCACCAAAACAGGAAGGAGCTGTTGCTCGTTACAGGCAAGGCTGGAAGCCTAACCAGTCCTGGAACAAGAGCAAGCAGGCCAGGAAACCTGCTGCTGCCCCAAAGACAGCATGAACCGAAAGCCCCTGATCCGGGACCGGATCTAGTGGGGGGCAGACTTTCTCTCTTCGCCCAGGCCTGGGCAAGAGATGTTCAGGATCCCTGGGCACTAGAGATCATATCTCAGGGATACCTTCTAGACTTCAAATTATCTCCCCCAAGAGGGAGATTTCATCTGTCAAGGTTGTCAACAAACCAGATAAAGAAAGAAGCGTTTCTACGCTGTGTACAAGATCTGTTATTAATGGGTGTGATCCATCCGGTTCCGCGGTCGGAACAAGGACAAGGGTTCTACTCAAACCTGTTTGTGGTTCCCAAAAAAGAGGGAACTTTCAGGCCAATCTTAGATTTAAAGATTCTAAACAAATTCCTAAGAGTTCCATCGTTCAAAATGGAAACTATTCGGACAATCTTACCCATGATCCAAAAGGGTCAGTACATGACCACAGTGGATTTAAAAGATGCTTACCTTCACATACCGATCCACAAAGATCATCACCGGTATCTAAGGTTTGCCTTCTTAGACAGGCACTACCAGTTTGTAGCTCTTCCATTCGGATTGGCTACGGCTCCAAGAATCTTCACAAAGGTTCTGGGTGCCCTTCTGGCGGTACTAAGACCGCGAGGGATTTCGGTAGCTCCGTACCTAGACGACATTCTAATACAAGCTTCAAGCTTTCAAACTGCCAAGTCTCATACAGAGCTAGTTCTGGCATTTCTAAGGTCGCATGGATGGAAAGTGAACGTAAAGAAGAGTTCTCTCTTTCCTCTCACAAGAGTTCCATTCTTGGGGACTCTTATAGATTCTGTAGAAATGAAGATTTACCTGACAGAAGACAGGTTAACAAAGCTTCAAAATGCATGCCGTGTCCTTCATTCCATTCAACACCCGTCAGTAGCTCAATGCATGGAGGTGATCGGCTTAATGGTAGCGGCAATGGACATAGTACCTTTTGCACGCCTACACCTCAGACCGCTGCAATTGTGCATGCTAAGTCAGTGGAATGGGGATTACTCAGATTTGTCCCCTACTCTGAATCTGAATCAAGAGACCAGAAATTCTCTTCTATGGTGGCTTTATCGGCCACACCTGTCCAGGGGGATGCCATTCAGCAGGCCAGACTGGACAATTGTAACAACAGACGCCAGCCTACTAGGTTGGGGCGCTGTCTGGAATTCTCTGAAGGCTCAGGGACTATGGAATCAGGAGGAGAGTCTCCTTCCAATAAACATTCTGGAATTGAGAGCAGTTCTCAATGCCCTTCTGGCTTGGCCCCAATTAACAACTCGGGGGTTCATCAGGTTTCAGTCGGACAACATCACGACTGTAGCTTACATCAACCATCAGGGAGGGACAAGAAGCTCCCTAGCAATGATGGAAGTATCAAGGATAATTCGCTGGGCAGAGTCTCACTCTTGCCACCTGTCAGCAATCCACATCCCGGGAGTGGAGAACTGGGAGGCGGATTTCTTGAGTCGCCAGACTTTTCATCCGGGGGAGTGGGAACTTCATCCGGAGGTCTTTGCCCAAATACTTCGACGTTGGGGCAAACCAGAGATAGATCTCATGGCGTCTCGCCAGAACGCCAAACTTCCTCGCTACGGGTCCAGATCCAGGGATCCGGGAGCGGTTCTGATAGATGCTTTGACAGCACCTTGGAACTTCGGGATGGCTTATGTGTTTCCACCCTTCCCGCTGCTTCCTCGATTGATTGCCAAAATCAAACAGGAGAGAGCATCAGTGATTCTAATAGCGCCTGCATGGCCACGCAGGACTTGGTATGCAGATCTAGTGGACATGTCATCCTGTCCGCCTTGGTCTCTACCTCTAAGACAGGACCTTCTGATACAGGGTCCATTCAAACATCAAAATCTAACTTCTCTGAAGCTGACTGCTTGGAAATTGAACGCTTGATTTTATCAAAACGTGGTTTTTCTGAGTCGGTTATTGATACCCTGATACAGGCTAGGAAGCCTGTTACCAGAAGGATTTACCATAAAATATGGCGTAAATACCTATACTGGTGCGAATCCAAAGGTTACTCCTGGAGTAAGGTTAGGATCGCTAGGATATTGTCTTTTCTACAAGAAGGTTTAGAAAAGGGTTTATCAGCTAGTTCATTAAAGGGACAGATTTCAGCTCTGTCCATCTTGTTACACAGGCGTCTGTCAGAAAATCCAGACGTCCAGGCCTTTTGTCAGGCTTTAGCTAGGATCAAGCCTGTGTTTAAAGCTGTTGCTCCGCCATGGAGTTTAAACTTAGTTCTTAACGTTTTACAGGGTGTTCCGTTTGAACCCCTTCATTCCATTGATATAAAATTGTTATCTTGGAAAGTTCTGTTTTTAATGGCTATTTCCTCGGCTCGAAGAGTCTCTGAGTTATCAGCCTTACATTGTGATTCTCCTTATCTGATTTTTCACTCAGACAAGGTAGTTCTGCGTACTAAACCTGGGTTCTTACCTAAGGTAGTCACTAACAGGAACATCAATCAAGAGATTGTTGTTCCATCCTTGTGCCCAAATCCTTCTTCAAAGAAGGAACGTCTTCTACACAATCTGGATGTAGTTCGTGCCCTCAAGTTCTACTTGCAGGCAACTAAAGATTTTCGCCAAACTTCTTCCCTGTTTGTCGTTTATTCTGGACAGAGGAGAGGTCAAAAAGCTTCTGCTACCTCTCTCTCTTTTTGGCTTCGTAGCATAATACGTTTAGCCTATGAGACTGCTGGACAGCAGCCTCCTGAAAGAATTACAGCTCACTCCACTAGAGCTGTGGCTTCCACTTGGGCCTTTAAGAATGAGGCCTCTGTTGAACAGATTTGCAAGGCTGCAACTTGGTCTTCGCTTCATACTTTTTCCAAATTTTACAAATTTGACACTTTTGCTTCTTCGGAGTCTATTTTTGGGAGAAAGGTTCTTCAGGCAGTGGTTCCTTCTGTATAATGAGCCTGCCTATCCCTCCCGTCATCCGTGTACTTTTGCTTTGGTATTGGTATCCCAGAAGTAATGATGACCCGTGGACTGATCACACATAACAGAAGAAAACATAATTTATGCTTACCTGATAAATTCCTTTCTTCTGTTGTGTGATCAGTCCACGGCCCGCCCTGTTTTAAGGCAGGTAAATATCTTTTAAATTATACTCCAGTCACCACTTCACCCTTGGTTACTCCTTTCTCGTTGATTCTTGGTCGAATGACTGGGACTGACGTAGAGGGGAGGAGCTATATGCAGCTCTGCTGGGTGAATCCTCTTGCATTTCCTGTTGGGGAGGAGTTATATCCCAGAAGTAATGATGACCCGTGGACTGATCACACAACAGAAGAAAGGAATTTATCAGGTAAGCATAAATTATGTTTTTTTACTAGACTGTCCCTTTAATATACTTTTTACCTCTGTGATTACCTTGTAGCTTAGCCTCTGCAGACAACCCCCTTATATTTGTTCTTTTGACAGACTTTTAGCATTTTAGCTAGTCATTGCTGACTCATAAGTGACTCCACAGGAGTGAGCACAGTGTTATTGATATGGCACACATGAACTAGCTGTGAAAAACTGTTAAAATGCACTGAGATAAACTGCTTAGAAATTAGCATATGAACTGACTACCTAGGTTAAGCTTTCAATCAAAGAATACCAAGAGAATAAAGCAGATTTGATGATAAAAGTCCATTGGAAAGTAGTTTAAAATAGCTTGCCTTATCTGAATCATAACGTTTAATTTTTACTAGACTGTCCTTTTAAATTTTGTCAGTGGGGAGACCCACCACCTAAGTCTTGGAAAACCCCTGGTCTAGAGTCTGCTATTACATTTTAAACAATTTTCAGAATTAAATTACAGAAAAAGGAGACACAATAAATAATGATAGTATATTGCAAAGGTATGATTTGTTTTTAAATTAAATATAGTTAAACATTACTACAATCTCAAAGGGTTTAGTGTTCCATAAATGTTTAATTGCACATAGTTTAAAAAAAAATAAAAATAAACCTTACTCTCATAATTTATTTACAGTATTTTGCTAATTTTTCCTGTATTGTAACGTGATCTAATTGCTAGATACACAAAATGTTTGTTTGTATTTAACTGTGTCCATTTAAAAAAATAAAAAAATAAGATGATATGAGATTAACAAGCCTGTGTTGTTTTTGGGAAGTAACAATTTCATGCTTAGTGAGTATTATCTGGAGAAGTATGTTTAGGATTCTGATAGCAAAACACACTGACAATATCTGCTGATATTCAGAAACTTATCTGCCAAAAATAAGCTCAAAATTGTGATCAACTCTAATGTTTGTAACAATGTTATAAATTATTGCAAACGCTGTTCCATCTAGTGCTAAAATGTGTTTAACATTGTTACAATGAGTATAATAACATTGTTACAACACTGCTGCCAGACGTGCATTTTCCTCTTTTTTTTTTTTTTTTTTTTTTTTTTTTTTATTGCTTGCTCCATCTGAATCGTGAAAGTTTAATTTTAAGTTTTATTCCCCTTTAAGAAAAAAAGGTTACTGTTGTCCTGGAATATTGGTTGGTTGCTTATAATATAGGACCATTCTAAGTATCAAGCTTTAGACAACAGCACAGTAAAAGGGCCATTATACACCAAATTGTTCTTTGCATAAATGTTTTGTAGATGATCCATTTATACAGCCATCTGTGAGTGTTTTTGTAACAATGTTTAGTTTTGCTTATTTTTTAATAACATTGTGCAGATTTTCAGACTCCTAACCAAGCCCCTCAGTGTCAGAAGTAAAGCGCTGGCTTCTGTTTGTATAATCTGTCTTTTCATTTGCAGGGAATGGGGGAGAAGGGGAGTGTCTGCAATGTAGCCACTTTCCCTGGGTGTTCCTGCTTATCTAATCAACAGTGCTAAACTGGGAGCTTCTAACTAAGTTTTTAAAAAGGTTTTATACTGGATTTTTAGATCAGTATCTGTGCATATTATTCTTTATAGCAGTTTCTATTACATGCAGTTATATGAAAATTGGTGTATACTGCCCCTTTAAGGCAAATACACTAAACATCCAGGTCAATACTATAGCATTTAGTTAACAGTGCTATAAACCATATGCAAAAAATAAATTGAAGACTAATTCTCTGTTGAGTTCAAATCATTCTCTATCTCTGATATTCAAAGTATAGACAGATCAATGAGAAACTGCCCGTTGGGTTCGCCAGGTAGGGTTACCCCCTCAGCCATGTTTTCCTGAACACTTATGAGTTACACATGCTGCAGGGTGTGCAGGGAGGAACGTGTATTGTGTTTCTGGACAGCACTATTCATATTCCTCCCTGCACACCCTGCAGCATATGTAACTTATAAGTGTTCTGTATTTTAAGGGACAGATGGCAACCCTATCGCTAGCCTTATGGTCTGTTGGCCTGACAATTTGTTGTAAAAAGTGCGCACACACACAAAAATAAACAATTCTTAGTTTTTAACACATCTTCCTAAAATATTGCTTCTTAAAAACAAAGTGACTAATTTAACCATCAGTTGTGATCAAACACTCCTATTTGTACAGTGCTGGATAGCTGCACCCTACTTTGAAAATAGATTAAAACAGATTGCGTTAGTTAATAACTATGGAGTTAATAACGCCCAGATTTTCTTTCTTTCAATTAAAAAATATGTTGTTTAAAATAAAAAAGTTAGGTGGATATATGATTTTCTGTTACCGATTTACTTGTAATGTAAATAAATTGTGTATATCTTTCATGGTACAAAAGAAGCTTGTGTATATAGACACTACATCTCTTTTCTTTAAAATCAATTTATACTATTGCTATTAGTATTGAATATGCCTTATTTTGTTGTATAAATGCACTGGAAGATTACAGGAAGGCTGTGGACTGAGTATACGAGGTGAACATTTGCAGGAATAAAAGCTTTCCAGGGGTTAAACAAAGTTATAAGCAAGTAATTTAGAGATATTAAAACTACACAGAATTGAGCACCACCTAGTGGATACATTAAAGAATGAAAATCTAAACTTGCCTGATTAAAAGCTTTCAAAATAGCTAAAATAAACAAACCATTTTAAAGTGTTTACTATTCCATGCAGTACCATAACCCAAATGCTAAAGAAAAAAACCTCCATCAGCACTACAGTAATGGATAATGTGTCATAAACAATACCAACATCAGCCAATAGACTTATCAATCAAAGCCTTGTTAATGAGTATAAACAGATATATTTGTTAAATAGAGCTAAAGCTTGTGGACCTATTTTATGTTTACCATTAGAAATCATTTAGATTTCATGTAAACGTTTTGTACAGAAAGTTGTAAATACTCCTGTGTTTGTAAAGTTTAGCTGCAGAACTTTCTCTCCTATGCACTGCTGGGAATAAAACATTTTTTAAACATACATTTTGCATTTAAAAGTGGATTTAACCATTCAAAACTTCAAGTCTGCATTGCTGCTTCTTGGACAGGCACTTATGAGTTACACACGCAGCATGTAAGGAGGAACATGAATAGTGTTGTCCAGTGTCTGACAAGCAGCGTTGCAGGGACGTTGCTGTGCCTTCATTTTCCTTACAGCTCTTCTGTTTGTTCACTGTCAAGCTGACTTTGATATGTGTTTAACCTCTTTCATTTTATATGCAATCAACAGTGTAATAATACAATTCTATAACACATTAGAACATTTTCTTTTTCATTTTTAGTCTCCATTCCATTGTTTGAGTCACTTCTTGCATATAGTGTTTTAAATATAATATTGAGAGGGGATTCATTAGATTGACACAATAAATGAGACTAGAATTACTGGAAACTGAAATGACCAACACAAGATGACACCAGGTAGACGATGTTTAATGTGGACTAAAAGGCAGCAAAAACAATTGTAATTTGTCATTTACAGCCACTTAGCAATACTAGATGATTGACAGGGACATAAGGCACAGGGCAGTGATTGATGAACATACTGTGCAATCTAGTACTCTCAGGTGCAATATACTTTACTGTCTTCTGTTAATAGCTAAAGGAACAGTGACATGCTCTTGCTATGAATTAAAGGGACATGAAACCCAATTTTTTTCTTTCATGATTCAGATACAATTTTAAACAACTTTCTAATTTACTTCTTTGATCTAATTTGTTTCATTCTCTTGGTATCATTTGTTGAAGGAGCAGCAATGCACTACTGGTTTGTAACTGAACACAAGGATGAGACAATGACAATCAGTATATATATGCAGTCACCAATCGGCAGCTAGAACCTAGGTTCTTTCAGCAAAGGATATCAAGAGAAGGAAGCAAATTAAATAATAGAAGTAAATTGGAAAATTGTTTAAAATTGTATTCTCTGAGAAATAAAATAATTTTTTTGGGTTTCATGTCCCTTTAAGTGGAGATTTGTGGCGATTACCAGTTTGGTTGTGATTTTTTTGTAATATGTAATCATTAGGTTGCATATATAAATGATATGAATAAAATAACACAATAAGAAACCATTTGTTTTCCAGCCATCTTGACAAGTTGCAGTAGCACAAAAGATAGATGTATGAAGTATATATTTTTATATTCTTTCCGTTTTTATCTTTATCAAAATGTAACTACAGGGAGTGCAGAATTATTAGGCAAGTTGTATTTTTGAGGATTAATTTTATTATTGAACAACAACCATGTTCTCAATGAACCCAAAAAACTCATTAATATCAAAGCTGAATAGTTTTGGAAGTAGTTTTTAGTTTGTTTTTAGTTTTAGCTATTTTAGGGGGATATCTGTGTGTGCAGGTGACTATTACTGTGCATAATTATTAGGCAACTTAACAAAAAACAAATATATACCCATTTCAATTATTTATTTTTACCAGTGAAACCAATATAACATCTCAACATTCACAAATATACATTTCTGACATTCAAAAACAAAACAAAAACAAATCAGTGACCAATATAGCCACCTTTCTTTGCAAGGACACTCAAAAGCCTGCCATCCATGGATTCTGTCAGTGTTTTTATCTGTTCACCATCAACATTGCGTGCAGCAGCAACCACAGCCTCCCAGACACTGTTCAGAGAGGTGTACTGTTTTCCCTCCTTGTAAATCTCACATTTGATGATGGACCACAGGTTCTCAATGGGGTTCAGATCAGGTGAACAAGGAGGCCATGTCATTAGATTTTCTTCTTTTATACCCTTTCTTGCCAGCCACGCTGTGGAGTACTTGGACGCGTGTGATGGAGCATTGTCCTGCATGAAAATCATGTTTTTCTTGAAGGATGCAGACTTCTTCCTGTACCACTGCTTGAAGAAGGTGTCTTCCAGAAACTGGCAGTAGGACTGGGAGTTGAGCTTGACTCCATCCTCAACCCGAAAAGGCCCCACAAGCTCATCTTTGATGATACCAGCCCAAACCAGTACTCCACCTCCACCTTGCTGGCGTCTGAGTCGGACTGGAGCTCTCTGCCCTTTACCAATCCAGCCACGGGCCCATCCCTTTCTTACCTTGGCCATGTCTCTGAGTATTGCACACCTTGTGCTTTTGGGCACTCCAGTGATGTTGCAGCTCTGAAATATGGCCAAACTTGTGGCATCTTGGCAGCTGCACGCTTGACTTTTCTCAGTTCATGGGCAGTTATTTTGCGCCTTGGTTTTTCCACACGCTTCTTGCGACCCTGTTGACTATTTTGAATGAAACGCTTGATTGTTCGATGATCACGCTTCAGAAGCTTTGCAATTTTAAGAGTGCTGCATCCCTCTGCAAGATATCTCACTATTTTTTACTTTTCTGAGCCTGTCAAGTCCTTCTTTTGACCCATTTTGCCAAAGGAAAGGAAGTTGCCTAATAATTATGCACACCTGATATAGGGTGTTGATGTCATTAGACCACACCCCTTCTCATTACAGAGATGCACATCACCTAATATGCTTAATTGGTAGTAGGCTTTCGAGCCTATACAGCTTGGAGTAAGACAACATGCATAAAGAGGATGATGTGGTCAAAATACTCATTTGCCTAATAATTCTGCACTCCCTGTATACAGTTTTTCACATGTATTTCGCTGAGTTTGTTATATAAATGATCTAGCTTTATAAGCACAGAATGCATTAAATGTATCACTGTAGTACTGATAACCTATAACACAAGCACTTTTACAAGAAAAGTAAAGTAACATTTAGTAAAAAAAACTTTAGGAAAATTAAACTTTCATGATTCAGATAGAACAAGCAATTTTACACAACTTTTCATTATACGTCTACTGTCTAATTTGCTTTGTTGTCTTGGCAACCTTAGTTAAAACGCATACCGTAGGCTAAGGAGTAGATGTGCTGAGAGCTAGCTGCTGATTGGTGGCTGCACATATATGCTTATTTTCTTTGGTTTACTTGATGTGTTCAGCTAGCTCCCAGTAGTGCATTGCTGCTCCTTCAACAAAGGTTACCAAGAAAATGAAGCAGATTGGATAATCGAAGTAAATTGGCAAGTTATTTAAAAGTGTTCCTTTAAAAGCCAGAAATACAACAGTGGCTTTCTGGGATTTGCCAAGCCCTGAGCGGTTTACCAGTGAAGTTGTCATTAAATAAACTAACTACTAGGCTGCTCGCTGATCAAGGTAGACAGAATCATTGCTTTGTACTTCATGCAGTCTTTACCAAGTTCAGAAATTAAAGTGTCTGACTGGCTGTGACAGTGTAGCCTACATTTTAGTAGAGATGAGATAAAAAAAGCCTACATTTTACTAGGGCTGCAACTAACGATTATTTTCATAATCGATTAGTTGGTCGATTATTTTTTCGATTAATCGGATAAAACAGGGAAAAACAAGAAAAACACTCAGAACAATATGAAATTTGAAAAAAATAACAGAATTTATGTTTACCTGATAAATTACTTTCTCCAACGGTGTGTCCGGTCCACGGCGTCATCCTTACTTGTGGGATATTCTCTTCCCCAACAGGAAATGGCAAAGAGCCCAGCAAAGCTGGTCACATGATCCCTCCTAGGCTCCGCCTACCCCAGTCATTCGACCGACGTTAAGGAGGAATATTTGCATAGGAGAAACCATATGGTACCGTGGTGACTGTAGTTAAAGAAAATAAATTATCAGACCTGTTTAAAAAAAAAACCAGGGCGGGCCGTGGACCGGACACACCGTTGGAGAAAGTAATTTATCAGGTAAACATAAATTCTGTTTTCTCCAACATAGGTGTGTCCGGTCCACGGCGTCATCCTTACTTGTGGGAACCAATACCAAAGCTTTAGGACACGGATGAAGGGAGGGAGCAAATCAGGTCACCTAAATGGAAGGCACCACGGCTTGCAAAACCTTTCTCCCAAAAATAGCCTCAGAAGAAGCAAAAGTATCAAACTTGTAAAATTTGGTAAAAGTGTGCAGTGAAGACCAAGTCGCTGCCCTACATATCTGATCAACAGAAGCCTCGTTCTTGAAGGCCCATGTGGAAGCCACAGCCCTAGTGGAATGAGCTGTGATTCTTTCGGGAGGCTGCCGTCCGGCAGTCTCGTAAGCCAATCTGATGATGCTTTTAATCCAAAAAGAGAGAGAGGTAGAAGTTGCTTTTTGACCTCTCCTTTTACCGGAATAAACAACAAACAAGGAAGATGTTTGTCTAAAATCCTTTGTAGCATCTAAATAGAATTTTAGAGCGCGAACAACATCCAAATTGTGCAACAAACGTTCCTTCTTTGAAACTGGTTTCGGACACAGAGAAGGTACGATAATCTCCTGGTTAATGTTTTTGTTAGAAACAACTTTTGGAAGAAAACCAGGTTTAGTACGTAAAACCACCTTATCTGCATGGAACACCAGATAAGGAGGAGAACACTGCAGAGCAGATAATTCTGAAACTCTTCTAGCAGAAGAAATTGCAACTAAAAACAAAACTTTCCAAGATAATAACTTAATATCAACGGAATGTAAGGGTTCAAACGGAACCCCCTGAAGAACTGAAAGAACTAAGTTGAGACTCCAAGGAGGAGTCAAAGGTTTGTAAACAGGCTTAATTCTAACCAGAGCCTGAACAAAGGCTTGAACATCTGGCACAGCTGCCAGCTTTTTGTGAAGTAACACAGACAAGGCAGAAATCTGTCCCTTCAGGGAACTTGCAGATAATCCTTTTTCCAATCCTTCTTGAAGGAAGGATAGAATCTTAGGAATCTTAACCTTGTCCCAAGGGAATCCTTTAGATTCACACCAACAGATATATTTTTTCCAAATTTTGTGGTAAATCTTTCTAGTTACAGGCTTTCTGGCCTGAACAAGAGTATCGATAACAGAATCTGAGAACCCTCGCTTCGATAAGATCAAGCGTTCAATCTCCAAGCAGTCAGCTGGAGTGAAACCAGATTCGGATGTTCGAACGGACCCTGAACAAGAAGGTCTGCATACCAAGTCCTGCGTGGCCACGCAGGAGCTATCAAGATCACCGACGCCCTCTCCTGATTGATCCTGGCTACCAGCCTGGGGATGAGAGGAAACGGCGGGAACACATAAGCTAGTTTGAAGGTCCAAGGTGCTACTAGTGCATCCACTAGAGCCGCCTTGGGATCTCTGGATCTGGACCCGTAGCAAGGAACTTTGAAGTTCTGACGAGAGGCCATCAGATCCATGTCTGGAATGCCCCACAGCTGAGTGACTTGGGCAAAGATTTCCGGATGGAGTTCCCACTCCCCCGGATGCAATGTCTGACGACTCAGAAAATCCGCTTCCCAATTTTCCACTCCTGGGATGTGGATAGCAGACAGGTGGCAGGAGTGAGACTCCGCCCATAGAATGATTTTGGTCACTTCTTCCATCGCTAGGGAACTCCTTGTTCCCCCCTGATGGTTGATGTACGCAACAGTTGTCATGTTGTCTGATTGAAACCGTATGAACTTGGCCCTCGCTAGCTGAGGCCAAGCCTTGAGAGCATTGAATATCGCTCTCAGTTCCAGAATATTTATCGGTAGAAGAGATTCTTCCCGAGACCAAAGACCCTGAGCTTTCAGGGATCCCCAGACCGCGCCCCAGCCCATCAGACTGGCGTCGGTCGTGACAATGACCCACTCTGGTCTGCGGAATGTCATCCCTTGTGACAGGTTGTCCAGGGACAGCCACCAACGGAGTGAGTCTCTGGTCCTCTGATTTACTTGTATCTTCGGAGACAAGTCTGTATAGTCCCCATTCCACTGACTGAGCATGCACAGTTGTAATGGTCTTAGATGAATGCGCGCAAAAGGAACTATGTCCATTGCCGCTACCATCAAACCGATCACTTCCATGCACTGCGCTATGGAAGGAAGAGGAACGGAATGAAGTATCCGACAAGAGTCTAGAAGTTTTGTTTTTCTGGCCTCTGTCAGAAAAATCCTCATTTCTAAGGAGTCTATTATTGTTCCCAAGAAGGGAACCCTTGTTGACGGAGATAGAGAACTCTTTTCCACGTTCACTTTCCATCCGTGAGATCTGAGAAAGGCCAGGACAATGTCCGTGTGAGCCTTTGCTTGAGGAAGGGACGACGCTTGAATCAGAATGTCGTCCAAGTAAGGTACTACAGCAATGCCCCTTGGTCTTAGCACAGCTAGAAGGGACCCTAGTACCTTTGTGAAAATCCTTGGAGCAGTGGCTAATCCGAAAGGAAGCGCCACGAACTGGTAATGCTTGTCCAGGAATGCGAACCTTAGGAACCGATGATGTTCCTTGTGGATAGGAATATGTAGATACGCATCCTTTAAATCCACTGTGGTCATGAATTGACCTTCCTGGATGGAAGGAAGAATAGTTCGAATGGTTTCCATCTTGAACGATGGAACCTTGAGAAACTTGTTTAAGATCTTGAGATCTAAGATTGGTCTGAACGTTCCCTCTTTTTTGGGAACTATGAACAGATTGGAGTAGAACCCCATCCCTTGTTCTCTTAATGGAACAGGATGAATCACTCCCATTTTTAACAGGTCTTCTACACAATGTAAGAATGCCTGTCTTTTTATGTGGTCTGAAGACAACTGAGACCTGTGGAACCTCCCCCTTGGGGGAAGCCCCTTGAATTCCAGAAGATAACCTTGGGAGACTATTTCTAGCGCCCAAGGATCCAGAACATCTCTTGCCCAAGCCTGAGCGAAGAGAGAGAGTCTGCCCCCCACCAGATCCGGTCCCGGATCGGGGGCCAACATTTCATGCTGTCTTGGTAGCAGTGGCAGGTTTCTTGGCCTGCTTTCCCTTGTTCCAGCCTTGCATTGGTCTCCAAGCTGGCTTGGCTTGAGAAGTATTACCCTCTTGCTTAGAGGACGTAGCACTTTGGGCTGGTCCGTTTCTACGAAAGGGACGAAAATTAGGTTTATTTTTTGCCTTGAAAGGCCGATCCTGAGGAAGGGCGTGGCCCTTACCCCCAGTGATATCAGAGATAATCTCTTTCAAGTCAGGGCCAAACAGCGTTTTCCCCTTGAAAGGAATGTTAAGTAGCTTGTTCTTGGAAGACGCATCAGCTGACCAAGATTTCAACCAAAGCGCTCTGCGCGCCACAATAGCAAACCCAGAATTCTTAGCCGCTAACCTAGCCAATTGCAAAGTGGCGTCTAGGGTGAAAGAATTAGCCAATTTGAGAGCATTGATTCTGTCCATAATCTCCTCATAAGGAGGAGAATCACTATCGACCGCCTTTATCAGCTCATCGAACCAGAAACATGCGGCTGTAGCTACAGGGACAATGCATGAAATTGGTTGTAGAAGGTAACCCTGCTGAACAAACATCTTTTTAAGTAAACCTTCTAATTTTTTATCCATAGGATCTTTGAAAGCACAACTATCCTCTATGGGTATAGTGGTGCGTTTGTTTAAAGTGGAAACCGCTCCCTCGACCTTGGGGACTGTCTGCCATAAGTCCTTTCTGGGGTCGACCATAGGAAACAATTTTTTAAATATGGGGGGAGGGACGAAAGGAATACCGGGCCTTTCCCATTCTTTATTAACAATGTCCGCCACCCGCTTGGGTATAGGAAAAGCTTCTGGGAGCCCCGGGACCTCTAGGAACTTGTCCATTTTACATAGTTTCTCTGGGATGACCAACTTGTCACAATCATCCAGAGTGGATAATACCTCCTTAAGCAGAATGCGGAGATGTTCCAACTTAAATTTAAACGTAATCACATCAGGTTCAGCTTGTTGAGAAATGTTCCCTGAATCAGTAATTTCTCCCTCAGACAAAACCTCCCTGGCCCCATCAGACTGGGTTAGGGGCCCTTCAGAACCATTATTATCAGCGTCGTCATGCTCTTCAGTATCTAAAACAGAGCAGTCGCGCTTTCGCTGATAAGTGTTCATTTTGGCTAAAATGTTTTTGACAGAATTATCCATTACAGCCGTTAATTGTTGCATAGTAAGGAGTATTGGCGCGCTAGATGTACTAGGGGCCTCCTGAGTGGGCAAGACTCGTGTAGACGAAGGAGGGAATGATGCAGTACCATGCTTACTCCCCTCACTTGAGGAATCATCTTGGGCATCATTGTCATTGTCACATAAATCACATTTATTTAAATGAATAGGAATTCTGGCTTCCCCACATTCAGAACACAGTCTATCTGGTAGTTCAGACATGTTAAACAGGCATAAACTTGATAACAAAGTACAAAAAACGTTTTAAAATAAAACCGTTACTGTCACTTTAAATTTTAAACTGAACACACTTTATTACTGCAATTGCGAAAAAACATGAAGGAATTGTTCAAAATTCACCAAATTTTCACCACAGTGTCTTAAAGCCTTAAAAGTATTGCACACCAAATTTGGAAGCTTTAACCCTTAAAATAACGGAACCGGAGCCGTTTTTAACTTTAACCCCTTTACAGTCCCTGGTATCTGCTTTGCTGAGACCCAACCAAGCCCAAAGGGGAATACGATACCAAATGACGCCTTCAGAAAGTCTTTTCTAAGTATCAGAGCTCCTCTCACATGCGACTGCATGTCATGCCTCTCAAAAACAAGTGCGCAACACCGGCGCGAAAATGAGGCTCTGCCTATGATTTGGGAAAGCCCCTAAAGAATAAGGTGTCTAAAACAGTGCCTGCCGATATTATTATATCAAAATACCCAGAATAAATGATTCCTCAAGGCTAAATATGTGTTAATAATGAATCGATTTAGCCCAGAAAAAGTCTACAGTCTTAATAAGCCCTTGTGAAGCCCTTATTTACGATTTTAATAAACATGGCTTACCGGATCCCATAGGGAAAATGACAGCTTCCAGCATTACATCGTCTTGTTAGAATGTGTCATACCTCAAGCAGCAAGAGACTGCTCACTGTTCCCCCAACTGAAGTTAATTGCTCTCAACAGTCCTGTGTGGAACAGCCATGGATTTTAGTGACGGTTGCTAAAATCATTTTCCTCATACAAACAGAAATCTTCATCTCTTTTCTGTTTCTGAGTAAATAGTACATACCAGCACTATTTCAAAATAACAAACTCTTGATTGAATAATAAAAACTACAGTTAAACACTAAAAAACTCTAAGCCATCTCCGTGGAGATGTTGCCTGTACAACGGCAAAGAGAATGACAGGGGTAGGCGGAGCCTAGGAGGGATCATGTGACCAGCTTTGCTGGGCTCTTTGCCATTTCCTGTTGGGGAAGAGAATATCCCACAAGTAAGGATGACGCCGTGGACCGGACACACCTATGTTGGAGAAATATAATTTAATGAACAAACATACTCTGTTCGGTTTAACAGAGTATTATAAAACTGCAGAACTGCAGAAATACAATTAGTTAAACTTTTTATCTTACTTAGTTCACTGTACAACTGTACATAAGTAAATTTTTACACAACTTACAATGAGAAACTTTTAAAAACTTTAGCAGAACAAATAAGCATGTATTATGAAAAAGAGGTGGAGTATCACTGTTCCAGAAACGTTGCATTAGAATATAAAAATGTTAACATGTCCACATGATCTGGACTAAGGCTGGCTCTCTTTTTAGAAGTTATGTTGCCTGCTGCAGAGAAGAGTCGCTCTGATGGTGTGGAGGTGCCTGGTATGCACAAATAGGATTTTGCTAGTTTTGCCAAGGCAGGATATTTTTCTTGGTTACCTTTCCACCAACTCAAAGGGTTTCCTTCCTTGGCAAGGGGCTTCTCTGCAAAATAAGTTTGGACTTCATTCCTAACTTGTAGATTAATGTCCTCCTCATGTTGCCCCTCAATAGTCTCATCTTCACTGCTGCCCCCAGACTCAAGGAGTGAGTCAAGTAGAGATGCTGCAGATGTTGAGGGCTCAGCAACTGTACCTCCAGGCATAACTGTATTCTGCTGGCGCACCATCTCTCTTCTTACAGCAAGAGCCTCTGTCTGCACTTTTGCATGAACAGTAATAATTTGCTCTGTCGTTAAAAATTTGAGTCGCCTAAATCTTGGGTCCAGGGCAGAGGCAAGGATTACTGAATTTGGGACCTGTTCAAAAAGGATCCCCTTCCATCTGTTTTGGAGCTGGTCTGCTGCAGTGGCTTGGAAGCTCTTCAGTGCATGCGACTCAAAAGAAGCACCCTCATTGGACCGCAAAAGCCCCTTCACAAGTGCAGGCACAGAAGACAGAGTGACATATTCTTGGCCACTCATGTATACAGTAGCACACGCAAATGGCTTGAGAGCAGTGGAGAGTTCTTCTAGAATACTCCACTGATCTGGTTTTAAGTCCAGATAGTGTTTGCCTCTTTGAGTGACTGATGGATCTGATAGCGCTGCTGTTACCGGCCACCTTTGCTCAATGAGTCTCTCGACCATATAGTAAGTGCTATTCCACCTTGTGCTAACATCTTGAAGAAGCTTGTGCTCAGATGTTCCCATTTGCTTCTGCTTCTCCTTCAACTTGCTGCTGGCGAGTTCACTTTTTTAAAATGTTCTACTAGTCCTCTTGCAGCACTGATGGCTCTCTCGATTCCAGAGTTCTTTAATGCAGCATTGATGACCAGCTGCAAGGTGTGACCAGTGCAGCGGATACTGGTCCATCCATGCTTCTCTCCTAGGATGTTTGCAGCAGCCACGATATTTAAACCATTGTCATGCACAATGGCAATAATTTTTTGTGGTTGAATTTCAAATTTTGCAGCAACCTCCTCCAACCATTCTGCAATGTTTTTTGCTGTATGCCTGTCTTCTAAAGGCATGGTAGTGAGGCAGCTAGAATGCATTTTCCAGTCAGCCCCAATGTAATGGCATGTAATGCCAAGGTAAGCCTCAGTTGCTATGCTTGTCCATATGTCCGCAGTTAGGGCAATTCTGCTTTCATTAGCGGCAGCGCTGATGGCACCCTTTACATTTTTAAGTGCCTCCTGGTACTTCCTTTCAACCAGTTTTGTAAAATGTGTTCTTGACGGAAGCGTATATCCAGGGTTTAGTACACTGACCATGTTTTTAAAACCTTTGTCTTCGACCATGGACAGTGGCCGCATGTCAGTAACTATCATTTTAAATACAGAGTCTGTTATTACTGATGCTTGTTGTGGAGTGCACGGGGGATTTCGCTGCACAAACTCTGTCATGGTGCGCTGTTTCTTTCTGAAAAGAAAGAAGTCAGATATAATTTTTAATGATCAATCATCAATGAATGATCATTCATATAGACTAGTCTTGGCTGTCAGTGTCTATGCAGAAAAGGATAGTCTATCATTGTGTAACTACTACTATTACTACTAGTTTACAAATACAATTAGTAAATTTTGGTGGTTTAACTTACTGTCCTGATGTCTCGCCTTCCTCAGTGAAACCCACGTGTTTTCTTTTCATGTGTTCATTCATCACTGTGGTGCTTCCGTGCCACATAAGCTCTGCCTTGCAAATTCTGCAGGTGACCACCTTCTTTGCGGCATTAAGCGTAAAATGCTCCCATGCTTTAGAGGACTTGGGTCGCACACTTTTTTCCACTGTCACAGGCTCTGCAGCAGACTTTGCCATAATTTGTTTTTTTTGGGCAGCTGGAGGAAAAAAACAAGTAGTGAAGTTAACTATTGAGGTTTTTTTTTTAAAGGGAGTAGGACATCACACTACTAGTAATATAATTAACTTTACTTAAGTAAAAGTAACTGTTACTAGTTAAGTTGGTTAACAATACACAATTTATGAATAATATAGAGCATGCTTGCTGAGAGTGCCATAAAACATGTAGAGATCTGTCACTGTGCATATCCTAAAAGCTAATTAAGTTAAAAAAAATACTTTTATTTGCATGTTTACAAATTGTGGGAAGTAAAATTAAAAATTAAATTTTAAAAAATAAGCAGCCAATTTTTTTTTTATTAGGGTAGCCCTCTTATCAGTCAGTGACTGTTGAATGATGATTGAAGAGGAATGAGGATCATCATCATCAGGAAAAAAAAAAAGAGGGCAATGGCATAGGCATTGTGGGACAAGAAGATACAAGAACCTGATCGGTAGCAGTATAGCTGCTGGTTCATGGTTAATTATTTTTAGCTCAGCAGCTGTAGCTGGCTGCCAACTTGATGACTATGACATCCACAGATTCCACAATATGTATTGTTAAGTGTGCCCTAGTCTCACTGGGTAGTGGTACATTGGGAAGGGGTGCATGAGACAAGAGGAGACGTCACAGATGACAGATCACTCAGACACATCATCATGTGTCACTGTCATATCATCATGGTAGTACTAGTGGTGGTACACAAACATCACTCAGATTCATGTGACTCTCCTGTGCTGCCTGCCTGTCTGTCATCATACTGTGTCACTCACAAAACAATGCCTACTATCTGCTGCTTCATAGATATTTAATCGATCAAGCCAGGATGATGGAACCAGTTCAGTCAGTGCATGAGTGCAGTGTTATTATATGCTACCTCCTTTCACATATGCAAAACAACTTACTACTTGTTGAGTAGTACTACTACTAAGTTTTTAAACTACTACAACATCATCAGATATTCTCATCTCTCTGTGCCACACTTACCCCTGTGTGCTTCTCACACTATGCTCTACCAACCTCTATCCCAGTAGTAGATACATATCTTATACTCTCATCTCTATGTGCCCTGTTATATAGTGCCACCCTTACCCCCTGTGTGCTAATCCTAATACTGGGATAGAGGTTAGTAGAGCGTAGCAGGATTAGCACACAGGGGGTAAGGGTGGCACTATATAACAGGGCACAGAAAGATGAGAGTATAAATATATCTACTACTGGGATGGAGGTTGGTAGAGCATAGTGTGAGAAGCACACAAGGGATAACATAATTGTGAGAATGTGCACCAAGTAACAGATGGCACAGATAGATGAGATTATAAAGAGATCTACTACTGGGATAGAGGTTGGTAAGTGTGGCATTAAATAACAGATGGCACAGAGAGATCTACTACTGGGATAGAGGTTGGAGAGTCAGATTCACAGGGAGGGCAGGGTGTGAGCTGTGAGATCGCGGGCATGGAAGGGGAGGGGCTAAGGTGAGGGACCAGGTCCAGATCAAATAACTTGCAAGCAATAAGATGATAGATCTTTTTTAGAATAAAAAAACACTGCGTACAGAGACTGAGTCTTTCTCATCTAATAATATATGGCTCCTAGCATGCAAGTTACTAGCATGCAAGTTACTTAATCTGATTCCGGACCCTCACCTTACTAGCCCCTCCCCTTCCATGCACGCGATATCCTCACAGCTCACCCTGCAATGTGCTGCTATGATGGAGGGGTTAAGGTGAGGGTCTGACTCCGTCACTCCAGATCAAGTAACTTGCTAAGAATAAGATACATTTTGGCGGTCTCACTGTTTAAACACCCCTCTCCTGTGACTGCTATGCTATCCAATCAGAACAGTTACAGAAGCTACTAGCAGTCACAGGAGAGGGGTGTTTAAACAGTGAGACCGCCAAAATTTATCTTATTCTTAGCAAGTTACTTGATCCGGATTCCGGAGTCAGACCCTCACCTTAACCCCTCCCCTTCCATGACCCGGTTGCGCTCCATGCCCTGTGCTAGCCTATGTGTACTGTTCACGACGTTGTTCACTTCAATTATAGAACAGAACCGACTAGCTAGCATAGGACAGAGTAAGGAGTAAGGGAAAGTTGTTGAAGTACACAGTAACTTAAAAACAACACCAGAGTTGGACCCGACCCTCCCTCACCGACCTTAGCCACTCCCCTCCATGCCCGCGATCATCTCAGTCAGTCAAGTAGCAGCCAGGGCGATTAAATGTTGTTACTAGGTTAAGGGTTTATTATAAATTATATACTTATTATATTATGTACCCCCTCATGACCTCATCAGTGCACTGTGCAAAGGCTTTACACACTACCCACCTTGCAAGCAGTATCGTTGTCACACAGACTTCTCCCACACGTCTTCACCCGTCGTCCAAGTCTTCCTCTCTGATCTTCTCCCAGCAGACACGCCTTCTCTAGCCGTCTCTAGCACGCCTGGCTGCGGCAAGCAGTCCAACTAATCGATAGACCAACGAATCGATAATGGAAATCGTTGACAACGATTTCCATTATCGATTATTATCGACTTTATCGATTAGTTGTTGCAGCCCTACATTTTACCCTTTGGCTGCTAAGCCATTTCCCAGCTGGGTGCCGAGCTGGATTTGAACCTTTTTTTTTTTTTTTTATATATATTTTTTTCCAGATCCCCAAGTCTTATACAATTGGAAAGGTTAGGCGATTACCTTTCCAGCGGTGGGTCTTGGGGGTGTGTAGCTGCTTAGATGCCTGAGATACAGGCTTCTAAGCAACATGTCCCCATTTCCCTGTCCATTGTTAATTTTAAATAAAGTCGCGCAGTGACGTCATAATGCAAATTGTGAAGCCCAGGCGATGCCTCTCACTATTCAGGCAAGATTGCCAGGGTAGAAGTAGGTGGGAGCCCCCAGATTGCCCTCAAGGTGAGTGAGTGATAGCCCAGAGCCGTCGTTAGCACTCAAAGGGTAAAGGGACAGTCTAGTCAAAACTCTCTCTCCCCCTTGCAGCTCATCACAAAAACAGTCTCACTACTGCAAATTCGCATCTCATCTCATGTCACTCTCCCTCTTGCTCATACTAGCTGCGGGTGACATCTCCCCTAATCTTGGTCCCCCACAACTTCCTTGCCCTGCACACCCATGTGTGCCCTTCAATAGACTTTAAAAACAAAACTCTGGTAACCTTAATCTTATTCCTCTTGCATCTAAAGCCACCACCCCCTTCACTTGTGCACTATGGAACTCTCGCTCTGTTTGCAACAAACTCACTTCTATCCATGACCTCTTTATCTCCCACTCTCTTAATCTTCTGGCTCTCACAGAAACCTGGCTCTCTCCTTCAGAGACTGCTTCTTCTGCTGCACTGTCACATGGGGGTCTCCACTTCAGCCACACTCTGACAATAGACAAGGAGGTGGTGTTGGTATTTTACTTTCCTCTCGTTGCACCTTTCAACAAATACAGCCCTTCTCTTCCCTCACTTTTTTTCATTCGAAACACACATGATTTGCTTATTCTCTCCCCTCTCTATACGCGTTGCAGTCATATACCTCTCCCCTGGCTCCACAACGTTATCGATGCACTATCTCAAGCTTCACAAACTCACCTTTTCCTCTTTCTGACCACAACCTCCTCACTTGTAACATCACCTCCCTCCCTACAACTCTCCCTCCTTCTACCCCTCACACTAAACTTCACAGAGGAATCAAGTCACTAGATCAGCAACAGCTCGCTAGCTCTCTTGAACCTCTTCTCTCTTCCATCCCCTCCTTTTCCTGTCCTGATGAATCCATCTGCCACTATAACTTCAGATAACCTGGCCCCACCTACCATAACTCGGAAAACATACACTCATCCTCAGCCCTGGCATACTCCTCTGACACGGTACCTACGCAGATGTTCCCTTACTGCTGAGCAACACTGCAGGAAATCTCGGAGTTCGGCTGACTTTCTTCACTATAAGTTCATCTTGAACTCTTAGTATTCTGCCCTTAATCTATATAAGCAACACTACTTATCTACTCTTATCTCTACTCTTTCTTCAAACCCAAAACATCTGTTCTCCGCATTCAATACTCTTCCCCGCCCACCCCCACCTCCCACCACAACTTTTCTCTCAGCCAAAGATTTTGCCAGCTACTTCAACAACAAAAAAAAAACTCCATTAGAAATTAAATCAGCTCTCAAAATACTACCGGTCTCCCACCTTCTCAAAAGCTCACAATCGTCCAAAACCCACATAGCCATAAATTTTAGCTCTTTTGCCCCTGTTACAGAGGATGAAGTTTCTGCCCTTATACTATTCTCTCACCTCACTACCTGTCCCCTCGACCCCATCCCCTCACAACTACTCCCCTCCCTCTCTTCTACCCTTACCCCTATACTCACACACATCTTCAACCTCTCCCTCAGCACTGGTATAGTTCCCACATCTCTTAAACATGCTTTAGTCACTCCTATCCTCAAAAAACCTTCTCTCGATCCAACCTCCCCATCCAACTACCACCCTATTTCCCTACTACCTCTTGCCTCAAAGCTTATTGAAAAGCTAGTATATGCACTTCTATGCCATTTCCTTACATTAAACTCCCTCCTTGACCCACTGCAATCTGGATTTCGCCCCCTTCACTCAACAGAGACAGCAATTGTTAAGGTTACCAACGACCTACTTACAGCAAAATCAAAAGGCCACTTCTCTCTACTTATCCTCCTCGATCTGTCTGCAGCCTTTGATACTGTCGACCACCCTCTTTTGCTCCATACCCTCCAATCCTTCTGCATCTGTGACACAGCTCTCTCTTGGTTCTCTTCCTATCTGTCTAACCGTACCTTTAGTGTAGCCTTCTCTGGGGCATCCTCTGCCCCATTACCTCTTTCTGTTGGGGTACTGCAAGGCTCTGTCCTCGGTCCCATTCTCTTCTCAATCTACATGTCCTCACTAGGTTCCTTAATAAAGTCCCATGGGTTTCATTATCATTTGTATGCCGACGATACCCAAATCTACCTCTCTGCACCAGAACTATCTCCTTCCTTGCTAACCCATGTAACTGTCTCTCATATCTCATCTTGGATGTCCTCTCACTACCTCAAGCTAAATCTCTCCAAAACTGAGCTCCTTATTTTCCCCCCTTCTTCCAAAATCTCCACCCTCCATGTCTCTTTAACTGTTGATAACTCCATCATTACCCCAACCTCACATGCCCGATGTCTTGGGGTCACACTTGACTCAGATCTTTCTTTCACTCCTCACATTCAGTCCTTGGCTAAAGCCTGCCACTTCCACCTTAAAAACATCGCTAAAATTAGACATATTCTCACACAAGACACAACAAAAATTTTAATCCACTCTCTCATCCTTTCCCTCCTCGACTACTGCAACTCTATCCTCTCTGGTCTCCCTTGCTGCCGCCTAGCTCCTTTACAATCCATAATGAATGCCTCTGTCAGGCTCATCTTCCTTGCACGTCGCTCTTCATCTGCTGCACCTCTCTGCCAATCCCTTCACTGGCTTCCTCTTGCCTCCAGGATTAAACACAAAATTTTCACTCTGACACACAAAGCCCTCAATTGCATTGCTCCCCCTACATATCAGACCTTGTCTCCAGATACTCTCCCTCCCACCCCCTTCGCTTTGCTCATGATCTCCTACTCTCCTCCTCTCTTGTTACCTCCTTACATTCTCGTCTACAAGATTTCTCCAGACTGGCTCCCATCTTATGGAACTCTCTGCCTCACTCCACAAGAAGCTCCCCTAGTTTTAAAAGCTTCAAGTGCTCCCTGAAGACTTTACTATTCAGGGATGTTTACAACCTACACTATCCTTCCTATCTCAACTGCTATCCCCTAAAACCCCAGCATGTAAGCCTATGAGCCCAGCTGTTTGTAGTTCACCTTCATAAGAGCCGACTTCAACAGTGCAACTCTCGGCAGGACCCTCTCTCCCCATTTGATCCCTGTAATGATTTTTACATACCACCTATGTCCATAGCGCTGCGGAACCTGTTGGCGCTCTACAAATATCTGATAATAATAATGATTCAGATGGGGCATGTAAATTTAAACAATTTTCCAATTTACTTTTGTCATCAAATTTTCTTTGTTTTATTAGTATTCTTTGTTGAAAGCTAAAGCTAGTTAGGCTCATATGCTATTTCTAGGCCCTTGAAGGCAGCCTCTTATCTCAGGGCATTTTTACATTTTTTCACAGCTAGAGGGTGTTAGTTCATCTGTGTCACATAGATAACATTGTGCTGACGTACATGGAGTTACCTAGGAATCAGTACGGATTGGCTAAAAAGCAACTTTGTCAAAAGAACTGAAATAACAGGGAAGTCTGCAGAGGCTTAGATACAAGGTAATCACAGAAGTAAAAAGTGTATTTCAATAACTGTGCTGGTTATGCAAAACTGGGTAATGGGTAATAAAGGGTTTATCTATCTTTTTAAACAATAAACATTCTGGAGTAGACTGTCTGTTTAAAGATACAATAACAGTCAATGGTGGTATTATCTGTTGGAGATATGGTAAGTATGTATTTTTAGCAGATACTTATGTGAAATTAAACATATTAATCCTGTAATTATTTTTAAATTGGGATGGAGGTGATGCATTAAAAGTAACATATCTCTTTACTGCCCTTTTCTCCAACATAGGTGTGTCCGGTCCACGGCGTCATCCTTACTTGTGGGATATTCTCTTCCCCAACAGGAAATGGCAAAGAGCCCAGCAAAGCTGGTCACATGATCCCTCCTAGGCTCCGCCTTCCCCAGTCATTCTCTTTGCCGTTGTACAGGCAACATCTCCACGGAGATGGCTTAGAGTTTTTTGGTGTTTAACTGTAGTTTTTATTATTCAATCAAGAGTTTGTTATTTTAAAATAGTGCTGGTATGTACTATTTACTCTGAAACAGAAAAGAGATGAAGATTTCTGTTTGTAAGAGGAAAATGATTTTAGCAACCGTTACTAAAATCGATGGCTGTTTCCACACAGGACTGTTGAGAGGAATTAACTTCAGTTGGGGGAAACAGTGAGCAGACTTTTGCTGCTTGAGGTATGACACATTTCTAACAAGACGATGTAATGCTGGAAGCTGTCATTTTCCCTATGGGATCCGGTAAGCCATTTTTATTACATAAAGAAAAAAAGGGCTTCACAAGGGCTTTTAAGACTGTAGACATTTTCTGGGCTAAAACGATTGATATATAAGCATATTTTATACTTCATAGCTTTGAGGAATTATTTTATTCTTGGGAATTATGTAAAATAACCGGCAGGCACTGTATTGGACACCTTATTCTCTAGGGGCTTTCCCTAATCATAGGCAGAGCCTCATTTTCGCGCCTCTATTGCGCACTTGTTTTTGGGAAGCATGACATGCAGATGCATGTGTGAGGAGCTCTGATACATAGAAAAGACTTTCTGAAGGCGTCATTTGGTATCGTATTCCCCTTTGGGCTTGGTTGGGTCTCAGCAAAGCAGATACCAGGGACTGTAAAGGGGTTAAATATAACAACGGCTCCGGTTCCGTTATTTTAAGGGTTAAAGCTTTCAAATTTGGTGTGCAATACTTTTAAGGCTTTAAGACACTGTGGTGAAATTTTGGTGAATTTTGAACAATTCCTTCATACTTTTTCACATTTGCAGTAATAAAGTGTGTTCAGTTTAAAATTTAAAGTGACAGTAACGGTTTTATTTTAAAACGTTTTCTCCAACATAGGTGTGTCCGGTCCACGGCGTCATCCTTACTTGTGGGGATATTCTCTTCCCCAACAGGAAATGGCAAAGAGCCCAGCAAAGCTGGTCACATGATCCCTCCTAGGCTCCGCCTTCCCCAGTCATTCTCTTTGCCGTTGTACAGGCAACATCTCCACGGAGATGGCTTAGAGTTTTTTGGTGTTTAACTGTAGTTTTTATTATTCAATCAAGAGTTTGTTATTTTAAAATAGTGCTGGTATGTACTATTTACTCTGAAACAGAAAAGAGATGAAGATTTCTGTTTGTAAGAGGAAAATGATTTTAGCAACCGTTACTAAAATCGATGGCTGTTTCCACACAGGACTGTTGAGAGGAATTAACTTCAGTTGGGGGAAACAGTGAGCAGACTTTTGCTGCTTGAGGTATGACACATTTCTAACAAGACGATGTAATGCTGGAAGCTGTCATTTTCCCTATGGGATCCGGTAAGCCATTTTTATTACATAAAGAAAAAAAGGGCTTCACAAGGGCTTTTAAGACTGTAGACATTTTCTGGGCTAAAACGATTGATATATAAGCATATTTTATACTTCATAGCTTTGAGGAATTATTTTATTCTTGGGAATTATGTAAAATAACCGGCAGGCACTGTATTGGACACCTTATTCTCTAGGGGCTTTCCCTAATCATAGGCAGAGCCTCATTTTCGCGCCTCTATTGCGCACTTGTTTTTGGGAAGCATGACATGCAGATGCATGTGTGAGGAGCTCTGATACATAGAAAAGACTTTCTGAAGGCGTCATTTGGTATCGTATTCCCCTTTGGGCTTGGTTGGGTCTCAGCAAAGCAGATACCAGGGACTGTAAAGGGGTTAAATATAAAAACGGCTCCGGTTCCGTTATTTTAAGGGTTAAAGCTTTCAAATTTGGTGTGCAATACTTTTAAGGCTTTAAGACACTGTGGTGAATTTTGAACAATTCCTTCATACTTTTTCACATTTGCAGTAATAAAGTGTGTTCAGTTTAAAATTTAAAGTGACAGTAACGGTTTTATTTTAAAATGTTTTTTGTACTTTGTTATCAAGTTTATGCCTTTTTAACATGTCTGAACTACCAGATAGACTGTGTTCTGTATGTGGGGAAGCCAAGGTTCCTTCTCATTTAAATAGATGTGATTTATGTGACACAAAATTTAGAGAAAATGATGCCCAAGATGATTCCTCAAGTGAGGGGAGTAAGCATGGTACTGCATCATCCCCTCCTTCGTCTACACCAGTCTTGCCCACACAGGAGGCCCCTAGTACATCTAGTGCGCCAATACTCCTTACTATGCAACAATTAACGGCTGTAATGGATAATTCTATCAAAAACATTTTAGCCAAAATGCCCACTTATCAGCGAAAGCGCGACTGCTCTGTTTTAGAAAATACTGAAGAGCATGAGGACGCTGATGATATTGGTTCTGAAGTGCCCCTACACCAGTCTGAGGGGGCCAGGGAGGTTTTGTCTGAGGGAGAAATTTCAGATTCAGGGAAAATTTCTCAACAAGCTGAACCTGATGTGATTACATTTAAATTTAAATTGGAACATCTCCGCGCCCTGCTTAAGGAGGTGTTATCTACTCTGGATGATTGTGAGAATTTGGTCATTCCAGAGAAATTATGTAAAATGGACAAGTTCCTAGAGGTCCCGGGGCCACCCGAAGCTTTTCCTATACCCAAGCGGGTGGCGGACATTGTAAATAAAGAATGGGAAAGGCCCGGCATACCTTTCGTCCCTCCCCCTATATTTAAGAAATTGTTTCCTATGGTCGACCCCAGAAAGGACTTATGGCAGACAGTCCCCAAGGTCGAGGGGGCGGTTTCTACTCTAAACAAACGCACCACTATACCCATAGAAGATAGTTGTGCTTTCAAAGATCCTATGGATAAAAAATTAGAGGGTTTGCTTAAAAAGATGTTTGTTCAGCAAGGTTACCTTCTACAACCAATTTCATGCATTGTTCCTGTCACTACAGCAGCGTGTTTCTGGTTCGATGAACTAGAAAAGGCGCTCAATAAAGATTCTTCTTATGAGGAGATTTTGGACAGAATTCATGCTCTCAAATTGGCTAACTCTTTCACCCTAGACGCCACTTTGCAATTGGCTAGATTAGCGGCGAAAAATTCTGGGTTTGCTATTGTGGCGCGCAGAGCGCTTTGGCTAAAATCTTGGTCAGCGGATGCGTCTTCCAAGAACAAATTGCTTAACATTCCTTTCAAGGGGAAAACGCTGTTTGGCCCTGACTTGAAAGAGATTATTTCTGATATCACTGGGGGCAAGGGCCACGCCCTTCCTCAGGATAGGTCTTTCAAGGCCAAAAATAAACCTAATTTTCGTCCCTTTCGCAGAAACGGACCAGCCCCAAGTGCTACGTCCTCTAAGCAAGAGGGTAATACTTCTCAAGCCAAGCCAGCCTGGAGGCCAATGCAAGGCTGGAACAAAGGTAAGCAGGCCAAGAAACCTGCCACTGCTACCAAGACAGCATGAGATGTTGGCCCCCGATCCGGGACCGGATCTGGTGGGGGGCAGACTCTCTCTCTTCGCTCAGGCTTGGGCAAGAGATGTTCTGGATCCTTGGGCGCTAGAAATAGTCTCCCAAGGTTATCTTCTGGAATTCAAGGGGCTTCCCCCAAGGGGGAGGTTCCACAGGTCTCAATTGTCTTCAGACCACATAAAAAAACAGGCATTCTTACATTGTGTAGAAGACCTGTTAAAAATGGGAGTGATTCATCCTGTTCCATTAGGAGAACAAGGGATGGGGTTCTACTCCAATCTGTTCGTAGTTCCCAAAAAAGAGGGAACATTCAGACCAATCTTAGATCTCAAGATCCTAAACAAGTTTCTCTAGGTTCCATCGTTCAAAATGGAAACCATTCGAACAATTCTTCCTTCCATCCAGGAAGGTCAATTCATGACCACGGTGGATTTAAAGGATGCGTATCTACATATTCCTATCCACAAGGAACATCATCGGTTCCTAAGGTTCGCATTTCTGGACAAGCATTACCAGTTTGTGGCACTTCCGTTCGGATTAGCCACTGCTCCAAGAATTTTCACAAAGGTACTAGGGTCCCTTCTAGCGGTGCTAAGACCAAGGGGCATTGCAGTAGTACCTTACTTGGACGACATACTGATTCAAGCGTCGTCCCTTCCACAAGCAAAGGCTCACACGGACATTGTCCTGGCCTTTCTCAGATCTCACGGGTGGAAAGTGAACGTAGAAAAAAGTTCTCTATCTCCGTCAACAAGGGTTCCCTTCTTGGGAACAATAATAGACTCCTTAGAAATGAGGATTTTTCTGACAGAGGCCAGAAAATCAAAACTTCTAAACTCTTGTCAAATACTTCATTCTGTTCCTCTTCCTTCCATAGCGCAGTGCATGGAAGTAATAGGTTTGATGGTAGCGGCAATGGACATAGTTCCTTTTGCGCGAATTCATCTAAGACCATTACAACTGTGCATGCTCAGTCAGTGGAATGGGGACTATACAGACTTGTCTCCGACGATACAAGTAGATCAGAGGACCAGAGATTCACTCCGTTGGTGGCTATCCCTGGACAACCTGTCACAGGGGATGAGCTTCCGCAGACCAGAGTGGGTCATTGTCACGACCGACGCCAGTCTGGTGGGCTGGGGCGCGGTCTGGGGACCCCTGAAAGCTCAGGGTCTTTGGTCTCGGGAAGAATCTCTTCTCCCGATAAATATTCTGGAACTGAGAGCGATATTCAATGCTCTCAAGGCTTGGCCTCAGCTAGCAAAGGCCAAGTTCATACGGTTTCAATCAGACAACATGACGACTGTTGCGTACATCAACCATCAGGGGGGAACAAGGAGTTCCCTGGCGATGGAAGAAGTGACCAAAATCATTCAATGGGCGGAGACTCACTCCTGCCACTTGTCTGCAATCCACATCCCTGGAGTGGAAAATTGGGAAGCGGATTTTCTGAGTCGTCAGACATTTCATCCGGGGGAGTGGGAACTCCATCCGGAAATCTTTGCCCAAATTACTCAATTGTGGGGCATTCCAGACATGGATCTGATGGCCTCTCGTCAGAACTTCAAGGTTCCTTGCTACGGGTCCAGATCCAGGGATCCCAAGGCGACTCTAGTAGATGCACTAGTAGCACCTTGGACCTTCAAACTAGCTTATGTATTCCCGCCGTTTCCTCTCATCCCCAGGCTGGTAGCCAGGATCAATCAGGAGAGGGCATCGGTGATCTTGATAGCTCCTGCGTGGCCACGCAGGACTTGGTATGCAGACCTGGTGAATATGTCATCGGCTCCACCATGGAAGCTACCTTTGAGACGAGACCTTCTTGTTCAAGGTCCGTTCGAACATCCGAATCTGGTCTCACTCCAACTGACTGCTTGGAGATTGAACGCTTGATCTTATCAAAGCGAGGGTTCTCAGATTCTGTCATTGATACTCTTGTTCAGGCCAGAAAGCCTGTAACTAGAAAAATCTACCACAAAATATGGAAAAAATATATCTGTTGGTGTGAATCTAAAGGATTCCCTTGGGACAAGGTAAAAATTCCTAAGATTCTATCCTTTCTTCAAGAAGGTTTGGAGAAAGGATTATCTGCAAGTTCTTTGAAGGGACAGATTTCTGCCTTGTCTGTGTTACTTCACAAAAAGCTGGCAGCTGTGCCAGATGTTCAAGCCTTTGTTCAGGCTCTGGTTAGAATCAAGCCTGTTTACAAACCTTTGACTCCTCCTTGGAGTCTCAATTTAGTTCTTTCAGTTCTTCAGGGGGTTCCGTTTGAACCCTTACATTCCGTTTATATTAAGTTATTATCTTGGAAAGTTTTGTTTTTGGTTGCAATTTCTTCTGCTAGAAGAGTTTCAGAATTATCTGCTCTGCAGTGTTCTCCTCCTTATCTGGTGTTCCATGCAGATAAGGTGGTTTTGCGTACTAAACCTGGTTTTCTTCCGAAAGTTGTTTCTAACAAAAACATTAACCAGGAGATAGTCGTGCCTTCTTTGTGTCCGAATCCAGTTTCAAAGAAGGAACGTTTGTTGCACAATTTGGATGTAGTTCGTGCTCTAAAATTCTATTTAGATGCTACAAAGGATTTTAGACAAACATCTTCCTTGTTTGTTGTTTATTCTGGTAAAAGGAGAGGTCAAAAAGCAACTTCTACCTCTCTCTCTTTTTGGATTAAAAGCATCATCAGATTGGCTTACGAGACTGCCGGACGGCAGCCTCCTGAAAGAATCACAGCTCATTCCACTAGGGCTGTGGCTTCCACATGGGCCTTCAAGAACGAGGCTTCTGTTGATCAGATATGTAAGGCAGCGACTTGGTCTTCACTGCACACTTTTACTAAATTTTACAAATTTGATACTTTTGCTTCTTCTGAGGCTATTTTTGGGAGAAAGGTTTTGCAAGCCGTGGTGCCTTCCATCTAGGTGACCTGATTTGCTCCCTCCCTTCATCCGTGTCCTAAAGCTTTGGTATTGGGTCCCACAAGTAAGGATGACGCCGTGGACCGGACACACCTATGTTGGAGAAAACAGAATTTATGTTTACCTGATAAATTACTTTCTCCAACTGTGTGTCCGGTCCACGGCCCGCCCTGGTTTTTTAATCAGGTCTGATAATTTATTTTCTTTAACTACAGTCACCACGGTATCATATGATTTCTCCTATGCAAATATTCCTCCTTTACGTCGGTCGAATGACTGGGGAAGGCGGAGCCTAGGAGGGATCATGTGACCAGCTTTGTTGGGCTCTTTGCCATTTCCTGTTGGGGAAGAGAATATCCCCACAAGTAAGGATGACGCCGTGGACCGGACACACCGTTGGAGAAAGTAATTTATCAGGTAAACATAAATTCTGTTTTTTGTACTTTGTTATCAAGTTTATGCCTGTTTAACATGTCTGAACTACCAGATAGACTGTGTTCTGTATGTGGGGAAGCCAAGGTTCCTTCTCATTTAAATAGATGTGATTTATGTGACACAAAATTTAGAGAAAATGATGCCCAAGATGATTCCTCAAGTGAGGGGAGTAAGCATGGTACTGCATCATCCCCTCCTTCGTCTACACCAGTCTTGCCCACACAGGAGGCCCCTAGTACATCTAGTGCGCCAATACTCCTTACTATGCAACAATTAACGGCTGTAATGGATAATTCTATCAAAAACATTTTAGCCAAAATGCCCACTTATCAGCGAAAGCGCGACTGCTCTGTTTTAGAAAATACTGAAGAGCATGAGGACGCTGATGATATTGGTTCTGAAGTGCCCCTACACCAGTCTGAGGGGGCCAGGGAGGTTTTGTCTGAGGGAGAAATTTCAGATTCAGGGAAAATTTCTCAACAAGCTGAACCTGATGTGATTACATTTAAATTTAAATTGGAACATCTCCGCGCCCTGCTTAAGGAGGTGTTATCTACTCTGGATGATTGTGAGAATTTGGTCATTCCAGAGAAATTATGTAAAATGGACAAGTTCCTAGAGGTCCCGGGGCCCCCCGAAGCTTTTCCTATACCCAAGCGGGTGGCGGACATTGTAAATAAAGAATGGGAAAGGCCCGGCATACCTTTCGTCCCTCCCCCTATATTTAAGAAATTGTTTCCTATGGTCGACCCCAGAAAGGACTTATGGCAGACAGTCCCCAAGGTCGAGGGGGCGGTTTCTACTCTAAACAAACGCACCACTATACCCATAGAAGATAGTTGTGCTTTCAAAGATCCTATGGATAAAGAATTAGAGGGTTTGCTTAAAAAGATGTTTGTTCAGCAAGGTTACCTTCTACAACCAATTTCATGCATTGTTCCTGTCACTACAGCAGCGTGTTTCTGGTTCGATGAACTAGAAAAGGCGCTCAATAAAGATTCTTCTTATGAGGAGATTTTGGACAGAATTCATGCTCTCAAATTGGCTAACTCTTTCACCCTAGACGCCACTTTGCAATTGGCTAGATTAGCGGCGAAAAATTCTGGGTTTGCTATTGTGGCGCGCAGAGTGCTTTGGCTAAAATCTTGGTCAGCGGATGCGTCTTCCAAGAACAAATTGCTTAACATTCCTTTCAAGGGGAAAACGCTGTTTGGCCCTGACTTGAAAGAGATTATTTCTGATATCACTGGGGGCAAGGGCCACGCCCTTCCTCAGGATAGGTCTTTCAAGGCCAAAAATAAACCTAATTTTCGTCCCTTTCGCAGAAACGGACCAGCCCCAAGTGCTACGTCCTCTAAGCAAGAGGGTAATACTTCTCAAGCCAAGCCAGCCTGGAGGCCAATGCAAGGCTGGAACAAAGGTAAGCAGGCCAAGAAACCTGCCACTGCTACCAAGACAGCATGAGATGTTGGCCCCCGATCCGGGACCGGATCTGGTGGGGGGCAGACTCTCTCTCTTCGCTCAGGCTTGGGCAAGAGATGTTCTGGATCCTTGGGCGCTAGAAATAGTCTCCCAAGGTTATCTTCTGGAATTCAAGGGGCTTCCCCCAAGGGGGAGGTTCCACAGGTCTCAATTGTCTTCAGACCACATAAAAAAACAGGCATTCTTACATTGTGTAGAAGACCTGTTAAAAATGGGAGTGATTCATCCTGTTCCATTAGGAGAACAAGGGATGGGGTTCTACTCCAATCTGTTCGTAGTTCCCAAAAAAGAGGGAACATTCAGACCAATCTTAGATCTCAAGATCCTAAACAAGTTTCTCAAGGTTCCATCGTTCAAAATGGAAACCATTCGAACAATTCTTCCTTCCATCCAGGAAGGTCAATTCATGACCACGGTGGATTTTAAGGATGCGTATCTACATATTCCTATCCACAAGGAACATCATCGGTTCCTAAGGTTCGCATTTCTGGACAAGCATTACCAGTTTGTGGCACTTCCGTTCGGATTAGCCACTGCTCCAAGAATTTTCACAAAGGTACTAGGGTCCCTTCTAGCGGTGCTAAGACCAAGGGGCATTGCAGTAGTACCTTACTTGGACGACATACTGATTCAAGCGTCGTCCCTTCCACAAGCAAAGGCTCACACGGACATTGTCCTGGCCTTTCTCAGATCTCACGGGTGGAAAGTGAACGTAGAAAAAAGTTCTCTATCTCCGTCAACAAGGGTTCCCTTCTTGGGAACAATAATAGACTCCTTAGAAATGAGGATTTTTCTGACAGAGGCCAGAAAATCAAAACTTCTAAACTCTTGTCAAATACTTCATTCTGTTCCTCTTCCTTCCATAGCGCAGTGCATGGAAGTAATAGGTTTGATGGTAGCGGCAATGGACATAGTTCCTTTTGCGCGAATTCATCTAAGACCATTACAACTGTGCATGCTCAGTCAGTGGAATGGGGACTATACAGACTTGTCTCCGACGATACAAGTAGATCAGAGGACCAGAGATTCACTCCGTTGGTGGCTGTCCCTGGACAACCTGTCACAGGGGATGAGCTTCCGCAGACCAGAGTGGGTCATTGTCACGACCGACGCCAGTCTGGTGGGCTGGGGCGCGGTCTGGGGACCCCTGAAAGCTCAGGGTCTTTGGTCTCGGGAAGAATCTCTTCTCCCGATAAATATTCTGGAACTGAGAGCGATATTCAATGCTCTCAAGGCTTGGCCTCAGCTAGCAAAGGCCAAGTTCATACGGTTTCAATCAGACAACATGACGACTGTTGCGTACATCAACCATCAGGGGGGAACAAGGAGTTCCCTGGCGATGGAAGAAGTGACCAAAATCATTCAATGGGCGGAGACTCACTCCTGCCACTTGTCTGCAATCCACATCCCAGGAGTGGAAAATTGGGAAGCGGATTTTCTGAGTCGTCAGACATTTCATCCGGGGGAGTGGGAACTCCATCCGGAAATCTTTGCCCAAATTACTCAATTGTGGGGCATTCCAGACATGGATCTGATGGCCTCTCGTCAGAACTTCAAGGTTCCTTGCTACGGGTCCAGATCCAGGGATCCCAAGGCGACTCTAGTAGATGCACTAGTAGCACCTTGGACCTTCAAACTAGCTTATGTATTCCCGCCGTTTCCTCTCATCCCCAGGCTGGTAGCCAGGATCAATCAGGAGAGGGCATCGGTGATCTTGATAGCTCCTGCGTGGCCACGCAGGACTTGGTATGCAGACCTGGTGAATATGTCATCGGCTCCACCATGGAAGCTACCTTTGAGACGAGACCTTCTTGTTCAAGGTCCGTTCGAACATCCGAATCTGGTCTCACTCCAACTGACTGCTTGGAGATTGAACGCTTGATCTTATCAAAGCGAGGGTTCTCAGATTCTGTCATTGATACTCTTGTTCAGGCCAGAAAGCCTGTAACTAGAAAAATCTACCACAAAATATGGAAAAAATATATCTGTTGGTGTGAATCTAAAGGATTCCCTTGGGACAAGATAAAAATTCCTAAGATTCTATCCTTTCTTCAAGAAGGTTTGGAGAAAGGATTATCTGCAAGTTCTTTGAAGGGACAGATTTCTGCCTTGTCTGTGTTACTTCACAAAAAGCTGGCAGCTGTGCCAGATGTTCAAGCCTTTGTTCAGGCTCTGGTTAGAATCAAGCCTGTTTACAAACCTTTGACTCCTCCTTGGAGTCTCAATTTAGTTCTTTCAGTTCTTCAGGGGGTTCCGTTTGAACCCTTACATTCCGTTGATATTAAGTTATTATCTTGGAAAGTTTTGTTTTTGGTTGCAATTTCTTCTGCTAGAAGAGTTTCAGAATTATCTGCTCTGCAGTGTTCTCCTCCTTATCTGGTGTTCCATGCAGATAAGGTGGTTTTGCGTACTAAACCTGGTTTTCTTCCGAAAGTTGTTTCTAACAAAAACATTAACCAGGAGATAGTCGTGCCTTCTTTGTGTCCGAATCCAGTTTCAAAGAAGGAACGTTTGTTGCACAATTTGGATGTAGTGCGTGCTCTAAAATTCTATTTAGATGCTACAAAGGATTTTAGACAAACATCTTCCTTGTTTGTTGTTTATTCTGGTAAAAGGAGAGGTCAAAAAGCAACTTCTACCTCTCTCTCTTTTTGGCTTAAAAGCATCATCAGATTGGCTTACGAGACTGCCGGACGGCAGCCTCCTGAAAGAATCACAGCTCATTCCACTAGGGCTGTGGCTTCCACATGGGCCTTCAAGAACGAGGCTTCTGTTGATCAGATATGTAAGGCAGCGACTTGGTCTTCACTGCACACTTTTACTAAATTTTACAAATTTGATACTTTTGCTTCTTCTGAGGCTATTTTTGGGAGAAAGGTTTTGCAAGCCGTGGTGCCTTCCATCTAGGTGACCTGATTTGCTCCCTCCCTTCATCCGTGTCCTAAAGCTTTGGTATTGGTTCCCACAAGTAAGGATGACGCCGTGGACCGGACACACCTATGTTGGAGAAAACAGAATTTATGTTTACCTGATAAATTACTTTCTCCAACGGTGTGTCCGGTCCACGGCCCGCCCTGGTTTTTTAATCAGGTCTGATAATTTATTTTCTTTTACTACAGTCACCACGGTATCATATGATTTCTCCTATGCAAATATTCCTCCTTTACGTCGGTCGAATGACTGGGGAAGGCGGAGCCTAGGAGGGATCATGTGACCAGCTTTGCTGGGCTCTTTGCCATTTCCTGTTGGGGAAGAGAATATCCCACAAGTAAAGATGACGCCGTGGACCGGACACACCGTTGGAGAAAGTAATTTATCAGGTAAACATAAATTCTGTTTTGCATTAGGCTATTTATAGTGTTTATATCACAGTTCTGTTAAGTAATTATGGAATTGCTTTTTTTTTTCTCCAACAATTTTTTGATTTAATAGGCTTGAAAAAGGCTGTATACGGGCTGAATGCGTAGCATGTTTTTCTTTCTTTAATTGTTCTCCTATTTTGGAACCTGCCTTTGAAGCGTACCGACAACACGACGTGACCAGTTATCGGCCAGGAATACCGGGGGTATTGCCATAACCACTTCACTTTATTTTTACGTGCTTACTAGTGCAGGTTTCAATATGTGTGTTATTGTAAATAATACTTATAGTGTTGGTATCCGCTCTTATAAAAATAATTATTAAAAGTTTGTTTCAACTTTACCCTGAAGGAGGAGCTGTTAGTGCACTCATAACCTCTGCTTTTTTTCCGACTGCTAGTGACTCTATTCGTAATAAGTAATTATGTAATAACAGTGTTTAACTACTCTCACTGTTTATGGTTACAGGTACATGCTTATATCATCAGTCACCTGAAGAAAGAGATGCCGGCCGTCTTTGGAAAAGAAGCTAAAAAGAAGGAACTAATTAGCAAACTTCCTGAAATTTACAGCCAGCTTCAGCGAGAGCATAGCATTTCCCCTGGGGACTTCCCTGATGTTAAGAGAATGCAGGTAGGTAGGCTAGAATCAGAAACACATTTGCACCCACAGTACTGTTGCTTTATGACCAATACTCCATTTAAAAAAAATAAAATAAAAAATAACCTGTTTATAAATGTGAAGACTGTAGCTACATCTGGTGCGTATTTTTAAAATAGAACACATATGGCACAGTGCGATCTCAATATTAGAAGTTAAACACGTACGAACTGATATCGGCTATAAAAATAAAATAAATAATAATATAAAAGCTGTCAATAACAAAAAACACGTTTTACAAAATGTAAAGCCGAAAAAACACACTATTGGATATTTAATATGAATTTAAATACCTATTATATTAATTTACAGTATAATTATAGTATTTTACAGTATACATAAATATATACCCACAATTCCTGCAGCTTCTATAGGTTTGAGTATTGGGTTCTATAGAGGTTCAGTTTTTGGTTGATACATGGAAATTGTATTGGCATTAAATACTGTGTAAAGGTATCATTTACATTACACCTTCAATGCAGAGAAGCACACTTCCCATAGAGAATTGTAATTAAATGCCTCTTGGCACTGATCTCAGTCCTTTATAACATTTCACAGCCAATCTCGATCGCAATTCGGATCCCTTTTTAAAATATTGCTGCTATCACATTGCTTTTATCATCTGGGTCAGTGTAACATAGTAAAATATTTGATTTGGCCACTAGATGGTGCTCACATTCTATTTAATGGAATCATTCCATAGTTTTCATTGACATCATTCACATTTTCACCATATTACTTGTAAGTTAAACAATAGAAAAGTTTGTAGAGTAAAACTTTACTCAGTTATGAAAAACTGAATATGATATTAAATGATAATTATATTAATAATTGCCGGTATAAACACTATTATAATAGAGGCGCAGCAGATAGTGGCAGAGCTAAAGCACTATAGTAGTTAGTGCAAGAAGACTTCAATTGTTGCTTGTGAGAATTTTAAGTTATGTAATAGAAATGTGCTGCAAAAAAAGATTATCTTTGTTTTTAACAGTGTTAATATGTACAAGTATTTTGCACTTTTACATTGTGAACGTTTTTTAGTAAGCTTTTTATTGATAATGTTTTGGTGTTTCCTTGGATGTAAGGAATACGCATATCTCACTAAATTGTATATTCTATTACATCCCACAGCAACAACTGGAGGTTTATGACTTTTCTAAATTCCATACACTGAAGCCCAAGCTGATCGAGGCTGTAGACAACATGCTGGCTAATAAAATTGCCTCTTTAATGAGTATGATCCGTGAAGAGGAGAACACCATGCCTTCTCGGATGGTACATGGAGGAGCCTTTGAGGGTACATCTGAAGGTCCGTTTGGTCAGGGCTATGGAGAGGGAGCAGGAGAAGGGGCAGAAGACGAAGAGTGGATCGTTGCCAAAGACAAACCTGCTTATGATGAGCTGTTCTACACCCTTTCACCAGTCAATGGCAAGATCTCAGGTGTCAATGCCAAGAAAGAGATGGTGAGCTCCAAGCTGCCAAATAGTGTGCTTGGAAAGATCTGGAAGTTGGCAGATAATGATAAAGATGGCATGCTAGACGAAGAAGAGTTTGCTTTGGCAAAGCATCTTATTAAAATTAAACTTGAGGGTTTTGAGTTGCCAAATGAACTCCCCCCTCATCTCATACCACCATCCCAGAAAAAGCCTGTGCAGGACTCAGAATGAGGAGCAAAAAATCTGGTCTTTACATAGCTGCAATCCGGCAGAGTAATATGTTGTTGACTTGTCGTGACTCGCCTTGTGTTCATAGCCTACTCTCAATATCCACAAATATTGTCTTCACTAAATGCATGTGGGTTCTCTACATGATTATGTGTCTCCCCTTTCTTCTACATTTTGATCATAATATACAGGAACATCATGTACAGGAATGTTTATTGATTTTAGTAAGTTTAATACAGATGATGTAGCCGGCATGTTTCTCTGCATAAACTATTTGTCAGATAAACATTCAGTGCGTAGCTACAACTAGTATTTACAGCATATATACAATGCATATATAATTAGCTGTTCTTCACGCTGTGCAACTTTACAAGGTGAAGCATAATGAAAATTATCCATTCAAGCTATATGACATGTGGGTTTACACAATTAGCTATGCTTGAGGCTGTTTTTAAAATGTTAAATCCTATCTTGTTTTTTTGAACAAGCACTATAGTGAAAATAACTGTAATGACTCAACTAATAGAGCACCAACATATGTCTGTGTATATACAGCTGTGCTTGAAAATTGTTTATTTTTAATACACAGCTTTGTAAGGTTTCATTTATAGTTAATATTTAAATATTTCTTCCAAATCTGTATAATAATCTGTGTGCCTTCATTTATATGGAATTTCCATTATTTATGGAAATACAGATTTCTTTGTTTTCTTCATTTCAGAATGTGTATATAAAATATTAATACACACACTTCTAATATCTAAGGTATATTCCATCCGCTCTATCTATCTATTATTACATGGCTGGTAATTTCCTATTGTCCATGACTAGGCGTTATTAATTGAGCGGTAAACCTATAGTATTTTAATATAAATATTCTTTTTATGCTCCCCAGTGATCCTGGGTATATTGCAGTAACATAATGTTTTACATATTTAGAAAGTCTATGGTATTATGAGACATGCCACTCACTGTATGTTGAGATGCCTAATAGACTATGTTCAACCTTTAGTGTCTTTTGGGGGTAATTGTATCTTCAGCTATGTATTCTGCACGCCACAGTAGCTTCTATGCAACTTTATGAGTTTCATTTTCATTATACAAATACAGAGGACATTTATTTTTAACATGAATAGGATAATTGTGTTATAGTTGTGTTTATTAAAGCAATCATTATAGTCTTTATTTCTTTTTTTATTACCACACTTTAAAGGGACAGTTAAAGGGACACTCAGGTTAAATTACATTTTCATGATTCAGATACAGCATGTAATTTTAAACTTTCCAATTTACTTCCATTAAAAAAAATGTGCACAGTCTTTTATATTTACACTTTTTAAATCACCAGCTCCTACTGAGCATGTGCAAGAATTCACAGACTATACGTATATGCATTTGTGATTGGCTGATTGCTATCACGTGGTACAGGGGGAGTGGAAATAGACATAACTTTGAAATTTGTTAAACAAAAATCTACTACTTATTTGAAATTCAGACTAAGTGCTATTGCATTGTCTTGTTATCTTGCATTTGTTGATTATGCAAATCTACTGTGTTTACTGGTCCTTTAACTAAAAAAAATTACCCCCTTTAATTTCTTCCCAGTGATCCACTTTACCTGCTGGAGTGTATTGAATTGTTTACAAGTATTTCCATTACCCTTATATTAACGTTTGAAATTGTTTATTTAGCCTGTGTTATTCCCACTCATCCTGAAAAGATTTTGGACTCAAGGCCAAGCTGTGTTAACACAGCCAGTAGAAGAAATTACACTCCCAGTGGGGTTTAAAAGAAATACGGTAATAAAATGTTAATTTTCTATTGTTCTCTCCAAGTATTGGTGATTGGTTTATGGAAAGATATAAGATAAAGAAGCAGGAATATGTACACAATTTTATAAAGATCTGATTATACCTATAAGCTTAACCCATTTTATTAGGTTGTGGCTTCAAAACACAAAATCAGCTCATTCATATACACAAATAAACCTTAAAAAAGCAAATCTAATACATTTCATACTCTGCAGCTGGAATAAAAAGTAATTGGAAACACATTAAGGGAAAAACAAGTTTATAGTATACTGTCCCTTTGATATTAATTGTACTGTCATTAGTGTAGCCATTTAGTAGCGTTGCCTTTGAAATGTGAAATGATTTATAGATAGATATTGGTATTGCCCTTAGATGTAACTATATTTGTTGAAAGACAAATGTGACAGCTAAAGACCATATTGCTTTAAAGCTTTATATCATATTGTGCCCAGCTTTTTTCACTGGGCATCGAACAGATTTGTAGAAATATTATTTACTGAATCTAGAATATATAAATGTTTGTATAAACAAACATCCAATGAGCAAGCCTTTAGCAAGAGAAACACCAATAAACTACACATACAGGCTGACCAAGACGTAAATGTGAGGAGGAAAGGAATAAACAATTTCCTTCTTAATATGAGGAGAGTCCACAGCTTCATTCCTTACTTTTGGGAAAACTGAACCTGGCCACCAGGGGGAGTCAAAGACACGCCAGCCAAAGGCTTAAATACCTCCCCCACTCCCCTCATCCTCCAGTCATTCTTTGCCTTTCGTCACAGGAGGTTGGCAGAGAAGTGTCAGAAGATACGGAGTAGTTCCTTATGGAGGGTATCTACCCTTCGGAATGGGACTGGAGTTTTAAATAGTTGTGTCAGCCTCTCAGTGAAAGCACTGACGAATGTTAGAGTCTGGAGATGCAGGGAGAGTCTTTCTGCGAACGCATCCAGACTAGTATTAACAGCTCCTAAGCAATCAGTGTTGACGAGTTTCACTATCTGCTTTTTTTCACTCAAGTCCATGTCAGGAGCGATGCTACAAGACTGTCAAACTTGAGAGGCTGTGTTCCGTTCCATGGCATAGATTCTGGTAAGATTGTTTCATTATTTATACACATTTGGGTCACAGTGTGGCTCCTGTTATCTGTATGGAATCAAGGGTTAATATCTCCGGAAGGGGATTATTGAACAGGGGGGATAATTTCACATAATGTACATATTGTGATTATGCTGCGACATGTGTGAGATGTGGCTCAGGCAGATGTTGGAACGTACAGGTTTTTTACTTTCGTTTGGATAAGCTGCGCAGCCTTTTAGGCTTGGCGCGCTTTTAGCTATAGCAGGGGCGGTCCTGCATGGCGCACCACGTGACCGGGTGGGGACACACTGATTCTTCTTCTTCCTGACTGTGCGGTTTTCCGGAGACAAATCGGTTTCTCTCTTGGGCCTGGGTCATAGGAAGTGGTGAGTGCCCCAGCCATTGGGGGTATAAAATCTTTGTCTATTGTCCTTTTTTATAAGTGTAAGCTATCTAGGACTCTGATGTGTTAGAGGGTACTAAATGATGCAGGTAACACAGTCCAGCACACAGGCCACTGCACGCCACGTAGGGTAACCACCAAGCCCATCAGATAAGTCACAGAATATTCCAACAAAGTGGCAGCATAAAGTGGAAACAAGGTTTATTTAGCACAAAGAACATGCAACAATTCGGGAATTCCTTCCCCTAGTCATGACTAAGGGAAGGAATTACTGAAACGTTGCATGTTCTTTGTGCTAAATAAACCTCTTGTTTCCACTTTATGCTGCCACTTTGTTGGAATTTTCTGTGTTAGAGGGTACTCCCTCTCTACCTAAATCTAATGCCTGTTTATATTGTGAGGAGACCACGGTGTTCCCGCCTGCTCAATTATGTTCCACATGTTGTGATTAAGTAATTTTATCTAAGAAAGCTAATATGTTGTTTAGTATTACTGAGCCTTCCACCTCTGAGGAGTCTCCATCCCGTGAGGTGCGTACCCTACAGTCATCTCCTATTGCACATGCAGCTTCCCGTAGCACTCCTAATCCTCCATGTGGAGGGGCCCTTTTACCGCCAGACTTTACTGAACAGTTACAGACGGCAGTGTCTGCGGCCTTTAGTGCTTTACCTCACCCTGCTAAGCGCAAGCGAAAGGTTAAATATTGCTATCCTTCCCAGGGGTCATCTACTAGCTTATTGGATTTATCGGATACTAGATTATCCGCTGATGAAGACACCTCTGATTCTTCGGATTTGGTCCTACAGACAGGTTTTTTCCTTAGATGTTGCGAAGTTATAGTTTACCTCATCGGGCTATGCCCTCCAGTCCCTCTTCTGGCCTTTGTTGGCGCTGTGGTGGAGGGTGAGGTATTCAGCCGAGATTTCGGCATGGCGTTGTTTTTTTATTCTATCTGAGCAGGGATTTTTCTCTTTCTCTCCCAGGGCGATTTTGACTTTGCCACTTCCCTGTCATTGGGGAGAGTGTGTCCTATGGGGGTCCATGGATCAGGAGTTTCCTTCCAATTATTCCTAACGTTTCTCAGCCGAGCATTCTGCTTTGAGAATTTGGTTTTCTGGGTTCGTACTTGTTGGCTCCTCTCAGTGGGTAGATCTCTTTCTTAAACAGAGAGTTCCTCCTATGTAGTCGGGAGGGTCTCGAGTTCGGTGGTGGGCGGAGGCCCACTACAGATCATTGTCAGTGATCCATTCTATGATCGTGTTCTTCTGGAACGGATGTTCTCTACAATAATTCCTTTGACCTGTCTATCCAAAGGATTTAGAATGTTTGTATCTAGATTGGGATACCGATAGATATTCTCAGGGCGTCCGTACCTATCCCTTTTCTTCCCCTTAAGGGGTTGTGGGCAGGGATCTTCAGAAAGAGCTATTAGATCCTTAACGGTGCTTGGACGGTCTATTTTAACCTTCTTCCTTTCGACCATGTCACTCTTTGTCGAGGTTGGCCCGATCCTAGCAGAAGCAGGCATCGGTGAGACTGATTGCTTAGATTATGCCCGCAAGTTTGTTTTCGTGGTTTTGGGGCTTCGCCGCCATGGAAGTTACCTTGTTGCAGGGATCTGCTGGGTCAAGACCCCTTTGCATGGGATCTTATTCTTTTAAAGCATTTTTGGCGAGAGGTCACTTGGTCTTAGCCAAGAGAGGGTTTTTCTTTCTGAAGGGTTTCGGTCCTTTCCTTCAGCGCGTAGCTGGTCCCTTGTCATCTATCATAGGTGTGGAGGTCTTGGCTCTCTATATAATTCCAGGGGTTATTCTTATTTTCCTCTAGGGGGATTTGGGGAAGGGCCTTCCTAGCTAGCTACTTGTTCGAACAATGTTTTTGAGGCAGCTAGCTGTAATAGCCTGATGGTTAATTTAGCTGCCTAGCTAGCGGAGGGTTGCAGATTGAATACATCTGCAGTTCCTTCTCAGTTTGAGAGCATTGACAGCTTTTTGGGTCTCTGACATGAGATCTCTTTGGTTCGGATTTTTGGGCGGCTGCTTGGTCCCTTCTAACATTCTTTTTCCTTTTCTTTTTTTGTGTCTGTTGAAGCAGCCTTCGGGAGAATGGGTTTTTAGCAGGCTGTGGTGCCCTCAGATTTGGGCCGCTTCTTCTGTTTTTCCTCCCGTTAGCATTCAGTGTCCTCTGTAGCTTGGGTATAATTTCTCACAAGTAATGAATGCAGCTGTGGACTCTCCCTGTATTAAGAAGGAAAAAATAAATTATGATTACCAGATAATTTCCTTTCCTTCTGTACAGGGAGAGTCCACAGCTTCCGCCCCCGTTTCTACGATGGGCGGCCCTAAAGTTAATTGGTTTCTTCTGGCACCTTTTTCACCCTGATATTTCTCCTACTGTTCCTTGTTCCCTCGGCAGAATGACAGGGGATGAGGGAAGTGGGGGAGGTATTTAAGCCTTTGGCTGGGGTGTCTTTGCCTCCTCCTGGTGGCCAGGTTCTGTATTTCCCACAAGTAATGAATGCAGCTGTGGACTCTCCCTGTACAGAAGGAAAGGAAATTATCTGGTAAGTATTTTTATGTTTTTATTGTATGTTCCTCTGTTTTTGTTTCAAGAGCTCCTACTTTTTATTTGTTTTGTTTTTTTTTACTTTTTTTTCGTGTCTATGCTGCTATTACAAACCTAGGCTTTTTAAGGTTTTGTTATGATAATAGAAATATTTTTTTTTTTTTATTCCAAAGATTATGTTCATGATAAATGCAATTGTTTTATACTGCTGTATTACATTCATCCATTAAGCTCATGCCACTGTTTCACAAGCTTGTGCAGTACAGTGCACGTAACACATTTAACTTGTTTTTGCTTTCCAAAGAGGAACAATGCGTACGCCCTTTGCTGCTGGGGAATATTTTGAGACACATTATTTGTATGATCTTTAAAGGCACATTGTACTTATATATTTTCTGTAATGCATATTAAGAACAGTGTTTACTTGTGTTGAAAATATATTTCAAAAGTAGGAGCTAACCCTAATCCTTACTGGCTGATAAGGACAACTTATCTTTAAAGTCTCTACTTTAATGGTAAAGAGAGACACACACCTACAAGTATGACAAATAACTTTGATTTATTTAGGACAGGAAAGATAAAAAAAATAAAAAAATTTAAAGGATACTAAATACATTTCATGCACATCCCTCTAATCATGGGTGCTCCCATATTGAAACCTAGGTTACAGCACAGGTAATTCCTCTTGAATATCCAATTACTTTCCAAAGGATTTGGCTTTGCCCCCACTGCTGATTTTGTTCTATTCAACACCCTTTAGGATCTGAATAAGTTTATACATAATATTACACTGAAGAGATACTTTAGGGGTGTGGAGGGAGGAGAACCAGCAGTAGAAATTGATGATTGTGATGAGTCTTTTCGGTACAATCTAGTACTATTTCTACACAAGATCATGGGGCAGATTTAACAAGCCCCGAATGCAGCAGAATGCATCCGTTTCCGAGCGAGCCTTCAGGATCGCCAGAAACAGGAGCTAAGAAGCAGCGGTCTTAAGACTGCTGCTACTTAACTCGTCCCCTACCTGATCAGGTTGATTGACACCCCTGCTAGCGGCTGTTTGGCCGTGAATGTGCAGGGGCGGCATTGCACAAGTATTTCTAGTGAAATGCTTGTGCAATGATAAATGCTTACAGCGTATGCTGTTGGCATTTATCGATGTGCAGCGGACTTGATCCGCTACAGCGGATCATGTCCCCTCACACATTGATAATTCGGCCCCCATAATGTGATCTGGTATCTTTACTTTGGTTGGAAAGTGAAAGTAATAGGTTTAATGAAGAATCTTATATCTATATAGGCAGCTCAATGATTTGAATAATAATACATTTTACTCTAAAGAAATTTAAGAATGATTTAAAACAATTTATTGATTGGTCTGGCAGTGAGGGTTGTATCAGCAAAACAGCGGATCTACTGTTTGTGGATAATTACAGGGTTGCAGTATTTAAACATCTTCCGAAGATACATAAAGATGTTAACAGCCCCCCTGGCAGACCAATCATATCTGGTGTTGGTGTTTTGGGTGAGAGATTAGGAGCTTATATTGACTCCTTTTTACAGCCCATCAAAATAGTCCTGGACATGTGAGGGATACTAAACATTTTCTTAGAATGTTACAAATCTAAGAATTGACAAGGATTGTTTCTTTAGAAACGATAGCTATATCTTCACTCTGTTGAAGTATACGACATGTACATGGCATGGATTCATTATTTGCAATGTTGAAGATCTTAACTATGATGAGGTCTTTATAAGATTCTTATTTAATGTAGTTGAATTTCTACTTAAGCATAATTAATTTTCTATTTCAAGGGCATTATGTTTTAACAAAAGTGTTGTACGACTATGGGGCAAAATGTGCCCTCTTTTATGCCAATATTTACCTAAGCCTCTTTGAATTTCAGAAAGTATTTTCAAATCAGAATCTCTAAAGAGAATATATAAAGGCATATTTCAGGTTTATAGATGATCGTTTATTGGTGTGGTCGAGAATATTGAGATTCCTTTTTTGGATGTAATGTTGCAACTTGATATTGATAAAAAATGCACAGTAACTAGATAATATAGAAAACCCATTGCACGGAACACCCTATTAAGAGCTGATTCCCTTCATCCATCACATCTTAAGAATGCTATCCCCAAGGCTTAAAAGGAATGCCACTATGGACCAGGCAGCAGAATTACGGATAGGTTAACAGCGAGGGGTTATAATAGTGAATCTCTCATTAAAACAAGTAATTTGTTAGTAGAAATGGATAGAACCGATTTGCTTAAAGATAGAAAAAAATATGATAGGTCCATTAAAAATGGCCTCACTTTCTCCAACATAGGTGTGTCCGGTCCACGGCGTCATCCTTACTTGTGGGATATTCTCTTCCCCAACAGGAAATGGCAAAGAGCCCAGCAAAGCTGGTCACATGATCCCTCCTAGGCTCCGCCTACCCCAGTCATTCTCTTTGCCGTTGTACAGGCAACATCTCCACGGAGATGGCTTAGAGTTTTTTAGTGTTTAACTGTAGTTTTTTATTATTCAATCAAGAGTTTGTTATTTTGAAATAGTGCTGGTATGTACTATTTACTCAGAAACAGAAAAGAGATGAAGATTTCTGTTTGTATGAGGAAAATGATTTTAGCAACCGTAACTAAAATCCATGGCTGTTCCACACAGGACTGTTGAGAGCAATTAACTTCAGTTGGGGGAACAGTGTGCAGTCTCTTGCTGCTTGAGGTATGACACATTCTAACAAGACGATGTAATGCTGGAAGCTGTCATTTTCCCTATGGGATCCGGTAAGCCATGTTTATTACGATCGTAAATAAGGGCTTCACAAGGGCTTATTAAGACTGTAGACTTTTCTGGGCTAAATCGATTCATTATTAACACATATTTAGCCTTGAGGAATCATTTTATCTGGGTATTTTGATATAATAATATCGGCAGGCACTGTATTAGACACCTTATTTCTTAGGGGCTTTCCCAAAGCATAAGCAGAGCCTCATTTTCGCGCCGGTGTGGCGCACTTGTTTTTGAGAGGCATGGCATGCAGTCGCATGTGAGAGGAGCTCTGATACTTAGAAAAGACTTTCTGAAGGCGTCATTTGGTATCGTATTCCCCTTTGGGTTTGGTTGGGTCTCAGCAAAGCAGATACCAGGGACTGTAAAGGGGTTAAAGTTTTAAAACGGCTCCGGTTCCGTTATTTTAAGGGTTAAAGCTTCCAAATTTGGTGTGCAATACTTTTAAGGCTTTATGACACTGTGGTGAAAATTTGGTGAATTTTGAACAATTCCTTCATGTTTTTTCGCAATTGCAGTAATAAAGTGTGTTCAGTTTAAAATTTAAAGTGACAGTAACGGTTTTATTTTAAAACGTTTTTTGTACTTTCTTATCAAGTTTATGCCTGTTTAACATGTCTGAACTACCAGATAGACTGTGTTCTGAATGTGGGGAAGCTAGAATTCCTATTCATTTAAATAAATGTGATTTATGTGATAATGACAATGATGCCCAAGATGATTCCTCAAGTGAGGGGAGTAAGCATGGTACTGCATCATTCCCTCCTTCGTCTACACGAGTCTTGCCCACTCAGGAGGCCCCTAGTACATCTAGCGCGCCAATACTCCTTACTATGCAACAATTAACGGCTGTAATGGATAATTCTGTCAAAAACATTTTAGCCAAAATGAACCCTTGTCAGCGTAAGCGTGGCTGCTCTGTTTTAGTTACTGAAGAGCATGACGACGCTGATATTAATATCTCTGAAGGGCCCCTAACCCAATCTGAGGGGGCCAGGGAGGTTTTGTCTGAGGGAGAAATTACTGATTCAGGGAACATTTCTCAACAGGCTGAACCTGATGTGATTGCATTTAAATTTAAGTTGGAACATCTCCGCATTTTGCTTAAGGAGGTATTATCCACTCTGGATGATTGTGAAAAGTTGGTCATCCCAGAGAAACTATGTAAAATGGACAAGTTCCTAGAGGTGCCGGGGCTCCCAGAAGCTTTTCCTATACCCAAGCGGGTGGCGGACATTGTTAATAAAGAATGGGAAAGGCCCGGTATTCCTTTCGTCCCTCCCCCCATATTTAAAAAATTGTTTCCTATGGTCGACCCCAGAAAGGACTTATGGCAGACAGTCCCCAAGGTCGAGGGAGCGGTTTCTACTTTAAACAAACGCACCACTATACCCATAGAGGATAGTTGTGCTTTCAAAGATCCTATGGATAAAAAATTAGAAGGTTTGCTTAAAAAGATGTTTGTTCAGCAGGGTTACCTTCTACAACCAATTTCATGCATTGTCCCTGTCACTACAGCCGCATGTTTCTGGTTTGATGAACTGATAAAGGCGCTCGATAGTGATTCTCCTCCTTATGAGGAGATTATGGACAGAATCAATGCTCTCAAATTGGCTAATTCTTTCACCCTAGACGCCACTTTGCAATTGGCTAGGTTAGCGGCTAAGAATTCTGGGTTTGCTATTGTGGCGCGCAGAGCGCTTTGGTTGAAATCTTGGTCGGCTGATGCGTCTTCCAAGAACAAGCTACTAAACATTCCTTTCAAGGGGAAAACGCTGTTTGGCCCTGACTTGAAAGAGATTATCTCTGATATCACTGGGGGTAAGGGCCACGCCCTTCCTCAGGATCGGCCTTTCAAGGCAAAAAATAGACCTAATTTTCGTCCCTTTCGTAAAAACGGACCAGCCCAAAGTGCTACGTCCTCTAAGCAAGAGGGTAATACTTCTCAAGCCAAGCCAGCTTGGAGACCAATGCAAGGCTGGAACAAGGGAAAGCAGGCCAAGAAACCTGCCACTGCTACCAAGACAGCATGAAATATTGGCCCCCGATCCGGGACCGGATCTGGTGGGGGGCAGACTCTCTCTCTTCGCTCAGGCTTGGGCAAGAGATGTTCTGGATCCTTGGGCGCTAGAAATAGTCTCCCAGGGTTATCTTCTGGAATTCAAGGGACTTCCCCCAAGGGGGAGGTTCCACAGGTCTCAGTTGTCTTCAGACCACATAAAAAGACAGGCGTTCTTACATTGTGTAGAAGACCTGTTAAAAATGGGAGTGATTCATCCTGTTCCATTAAGAGAACAAGGGATGGGGTTCTACTCCAATCTGTTCATAGTTCCCAAAAAAGAGGGAACGTTCAGACCAATCTTAGATCTCAAGATCTTAAACAAGTTTCTCAAGGTTCCATCGTTCAAGATGGAAACCATTCGAACTATTCTTCCTTCCATCCAGGAAGGTCAATTCATGACCACGGTGGATTTAAAGGACGCGTATCTACATATTCCTATCCACAAGGAACATCATCGGTTCCTAAGGTTTGCATTCCTGGACAAACATTACCAGTTCGTGGCGCTTCCTTTCGGATTAGCCACTGCTCCAAGGATTTTCACAAAGGTACTAGGGTCCCTTCTAGCGGTGCTTAAGACCAAGGGGCATTGCAGTAGTACCTTACCTGGACGACATTCTGATTCAAGCGTCGTCCCTTCCTCAAGCAAAGGCTCACTCGGACATCGTCCTGGCCTTTCTCAGATCTCACGGCTGGAAAGTGAACGTGGAAAAGAGTTCTCTATCCCCGTCAACAAGGGTTCCCTTCTTGGGAACAATTATAGACTCCTTAGAAATGAGGATTTTTCTAACAGAGGCCAGAAAAACAAAACTTCTAGACTCTTGTCGGATACTTCATTCCGTTCCTCTTCCTTCCATAGCTCAGTGCATGGAAGTGATCGGGTTGATGGTAGCGGCAATGGACATAGTTCCTTTTGCGCGCATTCATCTAAGACCATTACAACTGTGCATGCTCAGTCAGTGGAATGGGGACTATACAGACTTGTCTCCAAAGATACAAGTAAATCAGAGGACCAGAGACTCACTCCGTTGGTGGCTGTCCCTGGACAACCTGTCACAAGGGATGACATTCCGCAGACCAGAGTGGGTCATTGTCACGACCGACGCCAGTCTGATGGGCTGGGGCGCGGTCTGGGGATCCCTGAAAGCTCAGGGTCTTTGGTCTCGGGAAGAATCTCTTCTACCGATAAATATTCTGGAACTGAGAGCGATATTCAATGCTCTCAAGGCTTGGCCTCAGCTAGTGAGGACCAAGTTTATACGGTTTCAATCAGACAACATGACGACTGTTGCGTACATCAACCATCAGGGGGGAACAAGGAGTTCCCTAGCGATGGAAGAAGTGACCAAAATCATTCTATGGGCGGAGTCTCACTCCTGCCACCTGTCTGCTATCCACATCCCAGGAGTGGAAAATTGGGAAGCGGATTTTCTGAGTCGTCAGACATTGCATCCGGGGGAGTGGGAACTCCATCCGGAAATCTTTGCCCAAGTCACTCAGCTGTGGGGCATTCCAGACATGGATCTAATGGCCTCTCGTCAGAACTTCAAAGTTCCCTGCTACGGGTCCAGATCCAGGGATCCCAAGGCGGCTCTAGTGGATGCACTAGTAGCACCTTGGACCTTCAAACTAGCTTATGTGTTCCCGCCGTTTCCTCTCATCCCCAGGCTGGTAGCCAGGATCAATCAGGAGAGGGCGTCGGTGATCTTGATAGCTCCTGCGTGGCCACGCAGGACTTGGTATGCAGATCTGGTGAATATGTCATCGGCTCCACCTTGGAAGCTACCTTTGAGACGAGACCTTCTTGTTCAGGGTCCGTTCGAACATCCGAATCTGGTTTCACTCCAGCTGACTGCTTGGAGATTGAACGCTTGATTTTATCGAAGCGAGGATTCTCAGATTCTGTTATCGATACTCTTGTTCAGGCCAGAAAGCCTGTAACTCGAAAGATTTACCACAAGATTTGGAAAAAATATATCTGTTGGTGTGAATCTAAAGGATTCCCTTGGGACAAGGTTAAGATTCCTAGGATTCTATCCTTCCTTCAAGAAGGATTGGAAAAAGGATTATCTGCAAGTTCCCTGAAGGGACAGATTTCCGCCTTGTCGGTGTTACTTCACAAAAAGCTGGCAGCTGTGCCAGATGTTCAAGCCTTTGTTCAGGCTCTGGTTAGAATCAAGCCTGTTTACAAACCTTTGACTCCTCCTTGGAGTCTCAATTTAGTTCTTTCAGTTCTTCAGGGGGTTCCGTTTGAACCCTTGCATTCCGTTGATATTAAATTATTATCTTGGAAAGTTTTGTTTTTGGTTGCAATTTCTTCTGCTAGAAGAGTTTCAGAATTATCTGCTCTGCAGTGTTCTCCTCCTTATCTGGTGTTCCATGCAGATAAGGTGGTTTTGCGTACTAAACCTGGGTTTCTTCCGAAAGTTGTTTCTAACAAAAACATTAACCAGGAGATTATCGTACCTTCTCTGTGTCCGAAACCAGTTTCAAAGAAGGAACGTTTGTTGCACAATTTGGATGTTGTTCGCGCTCTAAAATTCTATTTAGATGCTACAAAGGATTTTAGACAAACATCTTCCTTGTTTGTTGTTTATTCCGGTAAAAGGAGAGGTCAAAAAGCAACTTCTACCTCTCTCTCTTTTTGGATTAAAAGCATCATCAGATTGGCTTACGAGACTGCCGGACGGCAGCCTCCCGAAAGAATCACAGCTCATTCCACTAGGGCTGTGGCTTCCACATGGGCCTTCAAGAACGAGGCTTCTGTTGATCAGATATGTAGGGCAGCGACTTGGTCTTCACTGCACACTTTTACCAAATTTTACATGTTTGATACTTTTGCTTCTTCTGAGGCTATTTTTGGGAGAAAGGTTTTGCAAGCCGTGGTGCCTTCCATTTAGGTGACCTGATTTGCTCCCTCCCTTCATCCGTGTCCTAAAGCTTTGGTATTGGTTCCCACAAGTAAGGATGACGCCGTGGACCGGACACACCAATGTTGGAGAAAACAGAATTTATGTTTACCTGATAAATTACTTTCTCCAACGGTGTGTCCGGTCCACGGCCCGCCCTGGTTTTTTTAATCAGGTCTGATATTTTATTTTCTTTAACTACAGTCACCACGGTACCATATGGTTTCTCCTATGCAAATATTCCTCCTTAACGTCGGTCGAATGACTGGGGTAGGCGGAGCCTAGGAGGGATCATGTGACCAGCTTTGCTGGGCTCTTTGCCATTTCCTGTTGGGGAAGAGAATATCCCACAAGTAAGGATGACGCCGTGGACCGGACACACCGTTGGAGAAAGTAATTTATCAGGTAAACATAAATTCTGTTTTTACTACTTGTTATAGTAGAATATTTTCTGATATTTGTGGTATTATAAAATAAAATACCTACCTATTTTAGATAAAGATCCTCTTCTTAAGAAGAAATTGGTTAAAAATATTAGGTTAATAACTAGGAGGGCTAGAACAATTGGTTATACATTTTACAGAGATTTTTAGTAGTGATTCATCTAAGAGAAGTAACACTTCGCTTACTCCAAAAATGTTTGATGTTTTTTAAGTGTGGCACTAGACCCTGTATGTTTTGTAACTGTGCTAGTTACCGATACGTTTTTGGATATAGATGTTAGTGAACACCACATCAGAATTCATCTAAAATGTAATTCAGCTTATGGGATTTATTTGGTTATTTGTAAAATGTGTGGGAAACAGTACATAGGTTGTACTACTAGAATGTTGAACGACAGAATCAGCGAGCATCTCTTTTCACTTTCTGATATTCTACCCATAACTCCTGTTGCTAGGCATTTTGCAATTCTTCATGTAACATCGGAATCTATTTTTAGATTCCTAGCAATTGATCATATCTTATGCATCAATAAGGGAGGTGATAGGATGAAACTCCCTCTTAAAAGGGAAGTTTATTGGCTATTTAAATTTAATACTGGCAAACCTAATGGAATTAATGAAAAATCAGATCTTAAAGGGACAGTCAAGTCAAAATAAACTTTTATGATTCAGAAAGAGCATGCAGTTTTAAGACATTTTCCAATTTACTTCCATTATCAAATTTTGCACAATCTTGTTATATACACTTTCAGGGGAACAAGATCCTACTGAGCATGTGCACAAGCATACAGGGTATACATATACTAGTCATTGATTGGCTGATGTCTGTCACATGATACAGGAGGCCCAAAGTGGGAGAGAAAATAAATTTTACAGAAAGCAAAATCTACTGCTTATTTAAAATTCAAAGTGGGTGTTATTGTCTTGTCTTTTTATTATGCACTTGTTAATTATACAATTCTACTTCATTGAGTGGTCCTTTAAAGTGAATGTAAACTTTCATGAATTAGTGCCCGGTTTTGAAAAATACTATTAAAAACAGGGGCACTTTCATTCATGAATGTTTACATTGCAGCGTATTTTTACAAATACTTACCTTTCTCTTCAGCAAAGCCGGATCGCCAATCCCCCCGCCCGCAGCTCCTGCTGTAATTACACAGCAATGACGAACCCGGCTTCCACCAATCATGGCGTGGCCTCATAAGATGGATGCTCTATGGTGCACGCCATGATTGGAGGAAGCCGGTTTCGTCACTGCTGTGTAAGTACAGCATGAGAAGCGGGCGGGGGATCGCCGATCCGGCTTTGCTGAAGATAAAGGTAAAAAAAAAACGCTGCAATGTAAACTTTCATGAATGAAAGTGACCCTGTTTTTAATAGTATTTGCTGCACATATGCAAACAGGTTAGCACTGGAATGTAGTGGAAGATTTTAACATGGCGGCACCCATGACTAGAGGGAGGCTGGAAATAACCTCAATAAAATGCTTATAAATGTATTTAGTGCTTAATGTTCCTTTTAAAATCCCTTCTTTTAGATGAAACAAAAATAAAATGACTACAATTCTCCCACCTTACAATTGCTGGTGAAAAGTGTATAAATTCAATCAAACAAATATCAGTTTGTTTTTTAAATGCATTATATTTTATAAACAATACTGAGAAATTTCTCACTTCTGCGTATCTTTTCATTGATAGCGAGTAGTAGAAAAAGCTTTAAACTCACTTTATGAAGTAATGTCTATTAGTGACTGCTTAGCAGTAGCAAAATACTAGTTGTCCCATAGATATTGTCAGTATTGGTTTTTTATTTCTAATTTAATAGAGTAGCTATTTTTATTGTGTATTGCAAGTGTAGGCCTTAAAGGAATATGAAACCCAAAAAATTTATTTTGTGATTCAGACAGAGCAGACCATTTTAAAAAAAGTTTCCAATTTACTTTTATTATCAAATTTACTTCCTTCCCATGATATTCATTGTTTAAGAGATACCTAAGTAGGCATCTGAAACACTACATGACAGGAAATAGGGCTGCCATCTAGTGCTCCAGAAATGGGCCGGCTTTTAAGCATATGTCCCAGCTTTTTAACAAAAGATACCAAGAGAATGAAGAAAAATTGATAATGGAGGTAAATTAGAAACTTGCTTAAAATTGCATGCTCTAGCTGAATCATGAAAGAATTTTTTTCGTTTTCTTATCCCTTTTAATGGGAATTTGTCTCAAAATGTTAATATTTTTAGCAACATATCAGTGTGAATAAATATATTTTAATATTACATTGTGTAGAAATTTGTTTCAGTTTTACTAGCAGCAAAGAGATTAACATTTCACTCTCTAACCTCTTGGGTAAGATTGTGTCTACACAATTTAGTGACCCAACAAAAACACAATAAAGTAACAGTGCTAAACTTAGTAGACACGTATGTTCTCATTCTGTTTCCCCTTAAGTTGAGTGCATCACTTTATTGGCTGCATTCATGTATAATGGGTGGCACCCGAATCTTTATTTAGTTAACTTAAAATGTATTTTTTCCAGCTTAAAAATCAGTTTTCAAAATGTAATCTTAAAAAATAATTTTCAGAGTTTAAATATCCAAAATACTTGTTTTAATGTACTGTTCACTGCATTGAAGTTGTTATAGTCATTTTGTATTCAGTTCCGTGTCCCTTTAACTCAGAAGGATAAGTTATTACAGTGGTATAGCAAAGGGGAAACGTCCAACTCTAATTTCAATAAAATGTTATTTTTTTTTTGTTAACTTTTCTAATTTGTAATACTTGGATGTGGTTATACAAGGCATCTCTATATTGTTGGGTATTTTATTTTTTATATTCAAATGTCATAGAATAACATTTACTTCTCACTGATCTGTACCTCCTAAGTTAAAGGAATAGTCTAATCAAAATTAAACTTTCATGATTCAGATAGAGCATGCAATTTTAAGCAACTTTCTAATTTACTACTATTAACAATTTTTCTTCATTCTCTTGGTATATTTATTTGAAAAAGCAAGAATGTAAGAATAGCAGCCGGCCCATTTTTGGTTCAGAATCTGGGTAGCACTTTCTTATGAAATGTAGCCACCAATCAGCAAGTGCTACCCAGGTTCTGAACCAAAAATGGCTCGGCTACTATGCTCACATTCAAATAAAGATACCAAGAGAACGAAGAAAATTTGATAAAATGAGTAAATTAGAAAGTTGCTTATAATTGCATGTTCTATCTGAGTAAAGAAAGTTTAATTTTGACTAGTCTATTCCTTTAATATTTTTGTAACTTGAATATTTTTGATGTGAGGGATCACTAAAGATAACTAACCGTGAAACTTGTTTTTTAAATGTATACTTATTAATGTGTATGTCATAAAATTCACAATTTATAATACAGATTTAGTTTAAGTTGCATCTTATTTTGATCTGCAATATGATTTACTAAATAAAACATGATTTATTCTGATGTTTTTTTTTATTTATAATTGGAAACATCTACATAGATGATTCTCTGTGTATCTCAGCTAAAGTCGATATAATGTTTCTGTTCATTTTAGTCATCCTTCTATGCTAACAATATTTCCTTTATTCTACTCAGTATGTTTACTGTTATAGTATTTGCTTTTGTAATGTTTAAAATACATAAGTCAATCCTAGCTCCATGTTTTTTTAGTTGTACTGTGAAAATGAAAAAATAAATATACATGATAATTTCCATAAATACATATATATACTTGCGTTAAGCTCCAACATCAGCTGCAATGCAGGTTTAAATTCGGACTAGAGTTTGTACCCACTCATTCTCCATACCTGTGCCAATCCACCAAGTACTGAAAGAACGGGACACATCAGGCTGTTCAAACAGCACTGTGCTCTGGCTGCACTGTACGTTTTTCCTTAACACTGTGCAGCCAGAGTGAAGCACTGTTTGAAGGTAAGTCAAATATGGAACAGTGCCACAAAGTTGCAGTTCATTGATTGATGACAGGATCTTAGGGATTTTTTTTAACCACACTCCCTAGACTTTCCAGGTCTGCAAAGCTGTGACTCCTGAATGTAAGACATTCTTGTGAGCAATGCATCTTTTTTTATTACATTTTTTTTTTATTCAAATAAACAATGTGGTCAGGCACAAAGAGATAAAACAATAAACATAGGGTATGACAACAAGTAACTTAAAATAATAATGTGACCATTAGCCTGTTTAGAGATCAAACAAGTGAGTAAATTTTATATTTAGCTCTTGTATGTTTGATTAAGTGGACCACTTGCGGTTAATCAAGAAGATATGGACCCAGTCAGGATTCCCAACTTCCGAGCCAATCTCATGAAAAGTGAATGACAGTGAATGAGGATCATCGGAGGCAGAAAGAAGTTTATAACTTGCTTCGGACCAGCAGATTTTTTAAAAACATTGTAAGGGGCCTGTTAAGCTTGTCTTTTTGAGGATGACGATCTATAAACTATTGAAGCTGCAAATACTTCAACCAACTAGAAAATGTTTCTCTAGCCAAGTCCCTCAATTTATTCAGTCTACTTCTTTCCATAAAGCTGATCAAAGGTATAGAGCTACCGATTAATCATTTCCCATAGAAAGTGAAATTAAGATCACCTTGAAATTCTGCACTCTGAGGAATCGGCAAAAGTGGTGAAGGGATTGAGTAGTTATTTCAGTAGGTTAGTCTAATCTCATCCCAGTAAATGTATGTCCTAATATGCTAATAGTCAAAGCGTAAAAATGAGGGCAGTCTACATTGTTGGTTTCTATGGAGACCCAAGCTTTATGTTGAAGCCCTGTGTGCCAAGCTATTACTCTGTAAATGGAACTCCAAGGCCCCCCTTTACCTTGGAGACATAGACGGTGGTGCATTGGATGCTGGGTTTAAGAGAAACCTATATAAATCTGTTCAAGGCCATTTGTAAAGTAGTGTAAAAGGATTTATCTAAGTCTATTGGAACAGTCTGGAGAATATTTAAAATATGTGGGGGAGGACATCATAATTTTCAATGAGTGCATGCGCCCCAGCCATGATAATGACTTTTGCTTCCAGGAAGCTAAGTTCCTCTAGATGATGTTAGAAATAATTTTTCTTTCATGTAATTAGCAAGAGTCCATGAGCTAGTGACGTATGGGATATACATTCCTACCAGGAGGGGCAAAGTTTCCCAAACCTCAAAATGCCTATAAATACACCCCTCACCACACCCACAAATCAGTTTTACAAACTTTGCCTCCTATGGAGGTGGTGAAGTAAGTTTGTGCTAGATTCTACGTTGATATGCGCTCCGCAGCAGGTTGGAGGCCGGTTTTCCTCTCAGCGTGCAGTGAATGTCAGAGGGATGTGAGGAGAGTATTGCCTATTTGAATGCAATGATCTCCTTCTACGGGGTCTATTTCATAGGTTCTCTGTTATCGGTCGTAGAGATTCATCTCTTACCTCCCTTTTCAGATCGACGATATACTCTTATATATATATACCATTACCTCTGCTGATTCTCGTTTCAGTACTGGTTTGGCTATCTGCTATATGTAGATGAGTGTCCTGGGGTAAGTAAGTCTTATTTTCTGTGACACTCTAAGCTATGGTTGGGCACTTTTTTATAAAGTTCTAAATATATGTATTAAAACATTTATTTGCCTTGACTCAGGATGTTCAACATTCCTTATTTTCAGACAGTCAGTTTCATATTTGGGATAATGCATTTGAATCAATCATTTTTTCTTACCTTAAAAAATTTGACTTTTTTCCTGTGGGCTGTTAGGCTCGCGGGGACTGAAAATGCTTCATTTTATTGCGTCATTCTTGGCGCAGACTTTTTTGGCGCAAAAAATCATTTCTGTTTCCGGCGTCATACGTGTCGCCGGAAGTTGCGTCATTTTTTTTACGTTCTTTTGCGCCAAAAATGTCGGCGTTCCGGATGTGGCGTCATTTTTGGCGCCAAAAGCATTTAGGCGCCAAATAATGTGGGCGTCGCTTTTGTCTCCACATTATTTAAGTCTCATTTTTCATTGCTTCTGGTTGCTAGAAGCTTGTTACTTGGCATTTTTTCCCATTAGTGAAACTGTCATTTAAGGAATTTGATCAATTTTGCTTTATATGTTGTTTTTTCTCTTACATATTTCAAGATGTCTCACGTTGCATCTGAGTCAGAAGATACTTCAGGAAAATCGTTGTCTGGTGCTGGAACTACCAAAGCTAAGTGTATCTGCTGTAAACTTTTGGTAGCTGTTCTTCCAGCTGTTGTTTGTATTAATTGTCATGACAAACTTGTTAATGCAGATAATATTTCCTTTAGTAATGTTACATTACCTGTTGCTGTTCCATCAACATCTAATATTCAGAGTGTTCCTGATAACATAAGAGATTTTGTTTCTGAATCCATCAAGAAGGCTATGTCTGTTATTCCTCCTTCTAGTAAACATAAAAAATCTTTTAAAACTTCTCTTTATACAGATGAATTTTTAAATGAACATCATCATTCTGATTCGAATGACTCTTCTGGTTCAGAGGACTCTGTCTCAGAGGTTGATGCTGATAAATCTTCATTTCTCTTGTTAAGTGTATCCAGTCCACGGATCATCCATTACTTATGGGATATATTCTCCTTCCCAACAGGAAGTTGCAAGAGTCCACCCACAGCAAAGCTGCTATATAGCTCCTCCCCTAACTGCCATTACCAGTCATTCTCTTGCAAGTCTCAACATAGATAGGAGGTCGTGAGAGTCTGTGGTTTTTTATACTTAGTTTATTTCTTCAATCAAAAGTTTGTTATTTTTAAATGGCACCGGAGTGTGCTGTTTATCTCAGGCAGTATTTGGAAGAAGAATCTGCCTGCGTTTTTTCTATGATCTTAGCAGACGTAACTAAGATCCAGTTGCTGTTCTCACACATTCTGAGGAGTAAGGTACTTCAAAGGGGGAATGGCGTGCAGGTTTTCCTGCAAATAAGGTATGTGCAGTAAAATATTTTTCTAAGGAATGGAATTGACTAAGAAAATACTGCTGATACCGAAGTAATGTAAGTAAAGCCTTAAATGCGACTGGATCAGGCTTATTAATAGACATACATACTCTTATAAGAATGTGTTTTAAAACGTTTGCTGGCATGTTTAATCGTTTTTTAACATATGTTTGGTGATAAAACTTATTGGGGCCTAATTTTTCCACATGGCTGGCTTAAATTTTGCATAGAAACAGTTATAGGGAAGGTAATCCACAGCTCAGCTGTGGCAGTTTTGTTGTGTCTGTTTAAAAAAATGTCGTTTTTTTTTTTATCTGTTTTTTGCATTAAGGGGTTAATCATCCATTTGCAAGTGGGTGCAATGCTCTGTTAACTTATTACATGTACTGTAAAAATTTCGTTTGATTTACTGCCTTTTTTCACAAATTTTGACAAAATTTGTTTCTCTTAAAGGCACAGTAACGTTTGTTATATTTGCTTGTTAACTTGATTTAAAGTGTTTTCCAAGCTTACTAGTCTCTTTATTAGTTCTAACATGTCTAACATAGAGGAGGCTCTGTGTTTATTATGTTTAAAGCCATGGTGGAACCCCATTTTAGAATGTGTACCAGATGTACTGATTTCATGTTAAACAATAAAGATCATTTTTTGTATTTAAAAACATCACCAGAGGATTCTGTCGAGGGGGAAGTTATGCCGACTAACTCTCCCCACGTGTCAGACCCTTTGACTCCCGCTTTAGGGACTCACGCTCAAATGGCGCCAAGTACATCAAGGGCACCCATAGCGTTTATTTTACCAGAGGATTCTGTCGAGGGGGAAGTTATGCCGACTAACTCTCCCCACGTGTCAGACCCTTTGACTCCCGCTCCAGGGACTCACGCTCAAATGGCGCCAAGTATATCAATGGCGCCCATAGCGTTTATTTTACAAGACATGGCAAAGGTTGTGTATAATACACTGGCAGCAGTATTAGTCAGACTACCTGAAATGAAAGGAAAGCAAAACAGCTCTGGGGGTAGATACAGAGCATACAGACGCTTTAAGAACCATGTCTGATACTACCTCACAATATGCTTAGTCTGTGGGTGATATTTGTGACTCAGGGAAGATGATTTAACCTGATTCTGATATTTCTACATTTAAAATTTATGCTTGAGAACCTCCACTTGTTGCTCAGGGAGGCTTTAGCTGCTCTGAATGAATGTGTACAATCGCAGTGCCAGAGAAATTGTGTAGACTGGATAAATAATATGCAGTGCCGGTGTGTACTTATGTTTTTCCAATACCTAAAGAGGTTTACTAAAATTTTTCATAAGGAATGGGATAGACCAGGTGTGCCATTCACTTCCCCTCCTATTTTTTAGAAGAATGTTTTCTAATAGTTGCCACCACACGGGACTTATGGCAGACAGTTCCTAAGGTGGAGAGAAGAGTTTCTACTCTAGCTAAGCGTACCACTACCTCTGGCGAGGACTGTTGTGCTTTTTTAGATCCAATGGATAAAAAATGTTTATTCAACAAGGTTTTATCCTGCAGCCCCTTGCACGCATTGCTCCTGTCACTGCTGCTGCGGCGTTCTGGTTTGAGTCTCTTGATGAGGCTTTACAGGCTCCATTGGATGAATATATTTGACAAGCTTAGAGCACTTAAGCTAGCCAATTCCTTTGTTTTCTGATGCCTTTGTTCCTTTGACTAGACTAACGGCTAAGAATTCTGTTTTTTACTATACTGGCGCGCAGAGCGCTATGGCTTATATCATGGTCAGCTGTCGTGACTTTAATAAATAAGCTACTTAACTTCCCTTCAAGGGGCAGACCCTATTCAGGCCTAGTTTGAAGGAGATTATTACTTATATCACTGGAGGAAAAGATCATGCCCTTCCTCAGGACAGGTCCAAATCAAGGGACAAAAAAGGCCTAATTTTCGTGCCTTTCGAAAATTCAAGGCAGGTGTGGCATCAACTTCCTCTAAGGCAAAATAAGAGGGAACTTTTGCTCAGTCCAAGGCGGTCTGGAGACAACCAGACCTGGAACAAAGATAAGCAGGTCAAGGAGCCTGCTGCTGCCTCTAAAACAGCATGAGGAACGGACCCCTATCTGGTAACGGATCCTATAGGGGGCAGACTTCATTCTTCGCCCAGGCGTGGGCAAGAGATGCCCAGGATCCCTGGGCATTGGAAATTATACCCCAGAGATATCTTCTGGATTTCAAAGCTTTCCCCCCCAAAAAAGGGGAGTTTTTGCCTTTCACATTTATCTGCAAACCAGATAAAGAAAGAGACATTCTTGCATTGTGTACGTGACCCATTCAGTTCCAATAGAGGAACAGGGACACAGTTTTCCTCAAATCGGTTTGTGGTTCCCAAGGAAAGGAAACCTTCAGACCTATTTTGGATCTAAAAGATCTTAAACAAATTCTTTAGAATTCTATCATTTAAGATGGAAACTATTCGTACCATCTTAACTATGATCCAGGAGAGTCAATAGAGGACTACAATGGATTTGAAGGATGCTTATCCTCACATTACGATGCATAAAGATCACCATCGGTTTTTCAGGTTTGCCTTTCTAGACAGGCATTACCAGTTTGTAGCTCTTTCCTTTGGGTTAACTACAGCCCCTAGAATCTTTATGGAGGTTCTGGGGTCACTTTGGCGGTCCTTAGGCCGCGGGGCATAGAAGTGGCCCCTTATTTAGACGACATCCTGATACAGGCGTCAAACATCCAAGTTGCCAAGTCTCATACGGACGTAGTACTGGCATTTCTGAGATCGCATGGGTGGAAAGTGAAGGAAAGAGTTCTCTATCCCCAATATCAAGGGTTTCCCTCCTAGGGATTCTGATAGATTTTGTAGAAATTAAAATTTACCTGACGGAGTCCAGGTTGTCAAAGTTTCTAAATTTCTGCCGTGTTCTTCATTCCATCCGCGCCCTTTGGTGGCTCAGTACATGAATGTAATCGGCTTAATGGTAGCGGCAAGGGACATAGTACCGTTTGCACGCCTACATTTCAGACCACTGCAACTATGCATGCTCAGCCAGAGGAACGGGGATTACACAGATTTGTTCTCCTGTTAAATCCGGACCAAGAAACCAGAGATTCTCTTCTCTGGTGACTATCTCGGGTCCATCTGTCCAAGGGTATGACCTTCCGCAGGTCAGATGGGACAATTGTTACAATAGATGCCAGCCTTTTAGGTTGGGATACAGTCTGGAACTCCCTGAAGGCTCAGGGATAGTGGACTCAGGAGGAGACCCTCCTTCTAATGAATATTCTGGAACTGGGAGCGATATTCCATGCTCTTCAGACTTGGCCTCAGTTAGCAACTCTGAGGTACATCATATTTCAGTCGGACAATATCACGACTGTGGCTTACATCAACCATCAAGGGGGAACAGAAGTTCCCTAGCAATGTTAGAAGTCTTAAAATAATTCACTGGACAGAGACTCACTCTTGTCTAAAAGCTATCCCTATCCCAGGTGTTGAGAACTGGGAGGCAGATTTTCTAAGTCGTCAGACTTTTCATCCGGGGGAGTGGGAATTCCCTCCGGAGGGGTTTGCACAAGATCAAGCAGGAGAGTGCTTTGGTGCTTTTGACAGCGCCTGCGTGGCCACGCAGGACCTGGTATGCAGATCTGGTGGACATGTCATCCTTTCCACCACGGTCTCTGCTTCTGAGACAGGACCCTCTACCTCAGGGTCTTTTCAACCATCTAAATATAACTAATCTGAGATGGACTGCCTGGAGACAGAACGCTTGATGTTATCAAAGCATGGCTTCTCCGAGTCAGTAATTGATACCTTAATACAGGCATAAAAGCCTGTCTCTAGGAAAATTTAACATAAGATATGGTGTAAATATCTTATTGTTATGAATCCAAGGGTTACTCATGGAGTAAAGTCTGGATTCCCAGGATATTATCTTTTCTCCAAGATGATTTTGAGAAAAGGGTTGTCAGCTAGTTCTTTAAAAGGACAGATTTCTACTCTGTCTATTCTTTTGCACAAGCGTCTGGCAGGTATTCTAGACGTTCAGGCATTTGGTCAGGCTTTGGTTAGAACCAAGCCTGTGGTTAAAAATGTTGCTCCGCCATGGAGCTTAAAGCTGGTTCTTAAGGTTCTTCAAGGAGTTCCATTTGAACCTTTTCATTCCATAGATATCAAACTTCTATCTTGGAAAGTTCCTTTTTGGTAGCTATTTCCTCGGCTCATAGAGTCTCCGAGTTATCTGCGTTGCAATGTGATTATCCTTATCTGGTTCTCCGTACGGATAAGGTAGTCCTGTGTACCAACCTGGGTTTTTACCTAAGGTGGTATCTAACAAGAATATCACTCAACAGATTGTTGTTCCATTCTTGTATCCTAATCCTTCTTCAAAGAAGGAACGTCTATTACACAATTTGGACGTGGTTCGTGTTTTAAAGTTTTACTTACAAGCTACTACAGATTTTCATCAAACATTCACCTTGTTTGTTGTCTATTCTGGACAGAGGAGAGGTCAAAGGACTTCAGCAACCTCTCTGTCTTTTTGGTTAAAAAGCATAATTCATTTAGCTTATGAGACTGCTGGACAGCAGCCTCCTGAAGGGATTACAGCTCATTCTACTAGAGCTGTGGTTTTCACTTGGGCCTTTTTTAAATGTGGCTTCTGTTGAACAGATTACAAGACGGAGTCTTGGTCTGCGTTTCATACTTTTTCAAATTTAACAAATTTGATACCTTGCTTCTTCGGAGGCTATTTTTGGGAGAAAGGGTTTTTTACAGGCAGTGGTAACTTCCGTTTAAGTACCTGCCTTGTCCCTCCCATCATCGGTGTACTTTAGCTTTGGTATTGGTATCCCATAAGTAATGGATGATCCGTGGACTGGTTACACTTAACAAGAGAAAACATAATTTATGCTTACCTGATAAATTTATTTCTCTTGTAGTGTATCCAGTCCACGGCCCGCCCTGTCACTTTAAGGCAGGTAATTTTTCCATTAAACTACAGTCACCACTGCACCCTATGGTTTTCCTTTCTCTGCATGTTTTCGGTCGAATGACTGGTAATGGCAGTTAGGGGAGGAGCTATATAGCAGCTTTGCTGTGGGTGGACTCTTGCAACTTCCTGTTGGGAAGGAGAATATATCCCATAAGTAATGGATGATCCGTGGACTGGATACACTACAAGAGAAATAAATTTATCAGGTAAGCATAAATTATGTTATTTATATAAAATGGAATTTATTCGTTCTTTACTTAAAGAAGTACTAATTGCTTTAGAAATTGAGGATTCTGGTCCTCTTGATACTAAATCTAAACGTTTAGATAAGGTCCTGTGGTTATTCCAGAAGTTTTTCCTGTTCCTGGTGCTATTTCTGAAGTAATTTCCAGAGAGTGGAATAATTTGGGTAATTCATTTACTCCTTCTAAACGTTTTAAGCAATTATATCCTGTGCCATCTGACAGATTAGAATTTTGGGACAAAATTCCTAAAGTTGATGGGGCTATTTCTACCCTTGCTAAACGTACTACTATTCCTACGGCTGATGGTACTTCGTTTAAGGATCCTTTAGATAGGAAAATTGAATCCTTTCTAAGAAAAGCTTATCTGTGTTCAGGTAATCTTCTTAGACCTGCTATATCATTGGCTGATGTTGCTGCAGCTTCAACTTTTTGGTTGGAAACTTTAGCGCAACAAGTAACAGATCATGATTCTCATAATATTATTATTAATTTTATCTGTGATGCCATTTTTGATATTATCAGAGTTGATGTCAGGTTTATGTCTCTAGCTATTTTAGCTAGAAGAGCTTTATGGCTTAAAACTTGGAATGCTGATATGTCTTCTAAATCAACTCTACTTTCCCTTTCTTTCCAGGGTAACAAATTATTTGGTTCTCAGTTGGATTCTATAATCTCAACTGTTACTGGTGGGAAAGGAACTTTATTACCACAGGATAAAAAATCTAAGGGTAAAAACAGGGCTAATAATCGTTTTCGTTCCTTTCGTTTCAACAAAGAACAAAAGCCTGATCCTTCTTCCTCAGGAGCAGTTTGTTTGGAAACCATCTCCAGTCTGGAATAAATCCAAGCCTTCTAGAAAAGCAAAGCCAGCTTCTAAGTCCACATGAAGGTGCGGCCCTCATTCCAGCTCAGCTGGTAGGGGGCAGGTTACGTTTTTTCAAAGAAATTTGGATCAATTCTGTTCACAATCTTTGGATTCAGAACATCGTTTCAGAAGGGTACAGAATTGGTTTCAAGATAAAACCTCCTGCAAAGAGATTTTTTCTTTCCCGTGTCCCAGTAAATCCAGTGAAAGCTCAAGCATTTCTGAAATGTGTTTCAGATCTAGAGTTGGCTGGAGTAATTATGCCCGTTCCAGTTCTGGAACAGGGGCTGGGGTTTTATTCGAATCTCTTCATTGTACCAAAGAAGGAGAACTCCTTCAGACCAGTTCTGGATCTAAAAATATTGAATCGTTATGTAAGGATACCAACATTCAAAATGGTAACTGTAAGGACTATCTTGCCTTTTGTTCAGCAAGGGCATTATATGTCCACAATAGATTTACAGGATGCATATCTGCATATTCCGATTCATCCAGATCACTATCAGTTCCTGAGATTCTCTTTCCTGGACAAGCATTACCAGTTTGTGGCTCTGCCGTTTGGCCTAGCTACAGCTCCAAGAATTTTTACAAAGGTTCTCGGTGCCCTTCTGTCTGTAATCAGAGAACAGGGTATTGTGGTATTTCCTTATTTGGACGATATCTTGGTACTTGCTCAGTCTTTCCATTTAGCAGAATCTCATACGAATCGACTTGTGTTGTTTCTTCAAGATCATGGTTGGAGGATCAATTCACTAAAAAGTTCATTGATTCCTCAGACAAGGGTAACCTTTCTGGGTTTCCAGATAGATTCAGTGTCCATGACTCTGTCTTTGACAGACAAGAGACGTCTAAAATTGATTTCAGCTTGTCGAAACCTTCAGTTGCAATCATTCCCTTCGGTAGCCTTATGCATGGAAATTCTAGGTCTTATGACTGCTGCATCGGACGCGATCCCCTTTGCTCGTTTTCACATGCGACCTCTTCAGCTCTGTATGCTGAATCAATGGTGCAGGGATTACACAAAGATATCTCAATTAATATCTTTTAAACCGATTGTACGACACTCTCTGACGTGGTGGACAGATCACCATCATTTAATTCAGGGGGCTTCTTTTGTTCTTCCGACCTGGACTGTAATTTCAACAGACGCAAGTCTTACAGGTTGGGGAGCTGTATGGGGATCTCTGACGGCACAAGGAGTTTGGGAATCTCAGGAGGTGAGATTACCGATCAATATTTTGGAACTCCGTGCAATTTTCAGAGCTCTTCAGTCTTGGCCTCTTCTGAAGAGAGAATCGTTCATTTGTTTTCAGACAGACAATGTCACAACTGTGGCATACATCAATCATCAAGGAGGGACTCACAGTCCTCTGACTATGAAAGAAGTATCTTGAATTCTGGTTTGGGCGGAATCCAGCTCCTGTCTAATCTCTGCGGTTCATATCCCAGGTATAGACAATTGGGAAGCGGATTATCTCAGTCGCCAAACGTTGCATCCGGGCGAATGGTCTCTTCACCCAGAGGTATTTCTTCAGATTGTTCAAATGTGGGAACTTCCAGAAATAGATCTGATGGCGTCTCATCTAAACAAGAAACTTCCCAGGTATCTGTCCAGATCCCGGGATCCTCAGGCGGAGGCAGTGGATGCATTATCACTTCCTTGGAAGTATCATCCTGCCTATATCTTTCCGCCTCTAGTACTTCTTCCAAGAGTAATCTCCAAGATTCTGAAGGAATGCTCGTTTGTTCTGCTGGTAGCTCCGGCATGGCCTCACAGGTTTTGGTATGCGGATCTTGTCCGGATGGCCTCTTGCCAACCGTGGACTCTTCCGTTAAGACCAGACCTTCTGTCACAAGGTCCTTTTTTCCATCAGGATCTCAAATCCTTAAATTTAAAGGTATGGAGATTGAACGCTTGATTCTTGGTCAAAGAGGTTTCTCTGACTCTGTGATTAATACTATGTTACAGGCTCGTAAATCTGTATCTAGAGAGATATATTATAGAGTCTGGAAGACTTATATTTCTTGGTGTCTTTCTCATCATTTTTCTTGGCATTCTTTTAGAATACCGAGAATTTTACAGTTTCTTCAGGATGGTTTAGATAAGGGTTTGTCCGCAAGTTCCTTGAAAGGACAAATCTCTGCTCTTTCTGTTCTTTTTCACAGAAAGATTGCTAGTCTTCCTGATATTCATTGTTTTGTACAATCTTTGGTTCGTATAAAACCTGTCATTAAGTCAATTTCTCCTCCTTGGAGTTTGAATTTGGTTCTGGGGGCTCTTCAAGCTCCTCCTTTTGAACCCATGCATTCATTGGACATTAAATTACTTTCTTGGAAAGTTTTGTTCCTTTTGGCGATCTCTTCTGCCAGAAGGGTCTCTGAATTATCTGCTCTTTCTTGTGAGTCTCCTTTTCTGATTTTTCATCAGGATAAGGCGGTGTTGCGAACTTCTTTTCAATTTTTACCTAAGGTTGTGAATTCCAACAACATTAGTAGAGAAATTGTGGTTCCTTCATTATGTCCTAATCCTAAGAATTCTAAGGAGAAATCGTTGCATTCTTTGGATGTTGTTAGAGCTTTGAAATATTATGTTGAAGCTACTAAGTCTTTCCGAAAGACTTCTAGTCTATTTGTTATCTTTTCCGGTTCTAGAAAAGGCCAGAAAGCTTCTGCCATTTCTTTGGCATCTTGGTTGAAATCTTTAATTCATCATGCCTATGTTGAGTCGGGTAAAACTCCGCCTCAAAGGATTACAGCTCATTCTACTAGGTCAGTTTCTACTTCCTGGGCGTTTAGGAATGAAGCTTCGGTTGATCAGATTTGCAAAGCAGCAACTTGGTCCTCTTTGCATACTTTTACTAAATTCTACCATTTTGATGTGTTTTCTTCTTCTGAAGCAGTTTTTGGTAGAAAAGTACTTCAGGCAGCGGTTTCAGTTTGAATCTTCTGCTTATGTTTTCATTAAACTTTATTTTGGGTGTGGATTATTTTCAGCAGGAATTGGCTGTCTTTATTTTATCCCTCCCTCTCTAGTGACTATTGCGTGGAAAGATCCACATCTTGGGTAGTTATTATCCCATACGTCACTAGCTCATGGACTCTTGCTAATTACATGAAAGAAAACATAATTTATGTAAGAACTTACCTGATAAATTCATTTCTTTCATATTAGCAAGAGTCCATGAGGCCCACCCTTTTTTGTGGTGGTTATGATTTTTTTGTATAAAGCACAAGTATTCCAATTCCTTATTTTTTATGCTTTCGCACTTTTTTCTTATCACCCCACTTCTTGGCTATTCGTTAAACTGATTTGTGGGTGTGGTGAGGGGTGTATTTATAGGCATTTTGAGGTTTGGGAAACTTTGCCCCTCCTGGTAGGAATGTATATCCCATACGTCACTAGCTCATGGACTCTTGCTAATATGAAAGAAATGAATTTATCAGGTAAGTTCTTACATAAATTATGTTTTCCGAAAAGAGCTGGGTGTTGTCAGCAGAGATGGAGACTCCCAGATATTTTAGGGATGCAGTTGTCCACCTATATAAACATGCAGCCTTACAGCGAGAGGTCCAGTGGCGAGACAAATATGTTTAAGGCTTCCAGATTTGCTATCATTAATGTGGAAGTTTGAAAAACAGAATTTATGCTTACCTGATAAATTACTTTCTCTTGTGGTGTATCCAGTCCACGGATTCATCCTTTACTTGTGGGATATTCTCCTTCCCAACAGGAAGTGGCAAAGAGAGCACACAGCAGAGCTGTCCATATAGCTCCACCCCCCCAGTCATTCGACCGAAGGTTCGGAAGAAAAAGGAGAAACCATAGGGTGCAGTGGTGACTAGTTTAAAAATAAAAAACCACCTGTCTTAAAATGACAGGGCAGGCCGTGGACTGGATACACCACAAGAGAAAGTCATTTATCAGGTAAGCATAAATTCTGTTTTCTCTTGTAAGGTGTATCCAGTCCACGGATTCATCCTTTACTTGTGGGATACCAATACCAAAGCTTTAGGACATGGATGAAGGGGGGGAACAAGACAGGTACCTTAAACGGAAGGCACCACTGCTTGTAAAAACCTTTCTCCCAAAAATAGCCTCCGAAGAAGCAAAAGTATCGAATTTGTAAAATTTGGAAAAAGTATGCAGCGAAGACCAAATCGCTGCCTTACAAATCTGTTCAACAGAAGCCTCATTTTTAAAAGCCCATGTGGAAGCCACTGCTCTGGTAGAATGAGCAGTAATTGTTTCAGGAGGCTGCTGGCCAGCAGTCTCATAGGCCAAACGGATGATGCTTTTCAGCCAAAAGGAAAGAGAGGTAGCGGTTGCCTTCTGACCTCTCCTCTTACCAGAATAGATAACAAACAAAGAAGTTGTTTGTCTGAAATCCTTAGTTGCTTGTAAATAGAACTTTAAAGCACGAACCACATCAAGATTGTGTAACAGACGTTCCTTCTTCGACGAAGGATTAGGACACAGAGAAGGAACAACAATTTCCTGGTTAATATTCTTATTAGACACAACCTTAGGATTTGGTACGCAAAACTACCTTATCTGCATGGAACACCAGGTAAGGTGAATCACACTGTAAAGCAGATAACAACGAAACTCTTCGAGCAGAAGAGATAGCTACCAAAAACAAAACTTTCCAAGATAACAGTTTAATATCTATGGAATGTAAAGGTTCAAACAGAACCCCTTGCAGAACGGAAATAACTAAATTCAGACTCCATGGCGGAGCCACAGGTCTATAAACAGGCTTGATTCTGACTAAAGCCTGACGAAACGCTTGAACGTCTGGTACCTCTGCCAGACGTTTGTGTAAAAGAATAGACAAAGTAGAAATCTGTCCCTTTAAGGAACTAGCTGATAATCCTTTCTCCAATCCTTCTTGGAGAAAGGACAAAATCCTGGGAATCCTAATCCTACTCCATGAGTAACCCTTGGATTCGCACCAAAAAAGATATTTTCGCCAAATCTTATGATAGATTTTCCTGGTGACAGGCTTTCTAGCCTGAATCAGGGTATCAATAACCGACTCAGAGAAACCACGCTTTGATAGAATTAGGCGTTCAATCTCCAAGCAGTCAGACGCAGAGAAATTAGATTTGGATGTTTGAAAGGACTCTGTATTAGAAGGTCCTTCCTCATTGGCAGTATTCATGGTGGCACAGATGACATGTCCACTAGGTCTGCATACCAAGTCCTGCATGGCCACGCAGGCGCTATTAGAATCACCGAAGCCCCCTCCTGCTTGATTCTGGCAACCAGACGAGGGAGGAGAGGAAACGGTGGAAAAACATAGGCCAGATTGAAGGACCAAGGCGCTGATAGAGCATCTATCAGCACCGCCTGGGGATCCCGGGACCTGGACCCGTAAAGAGGAAGTTTGGTGTTCTGACGGGACGCCATCAGATCCAATTCTGGAGTGCCCCATAGCTGAGTCAGCTGGGCAAAAACCTACGGGTGGAGTTCCCACTCCCCCGGGTGAAAAGTCTGACGACTTAGAAAATCCGCCTCCCAGTTGTCTACTCCTGGGATGTGAATTGCTGAGAGATGGCAAGAGTGATCCTCCGCCCATCTGATTATTTTGGTTACTTCCATCATTGCTAGGGAACTCCTTGTCCCGCCTTGATGATTGACGTAAGCTACAGTCGTGATGTTGTCCGACTGAAACCTGATGAATTTGGCCGCAGCTAGCTTAAATGATGGGACTCTGAGGAACTCTGAGGAATTTGTTTAGAATTTTGAGATCCAGGATTGGTCTGAAAGTTCCTTCTTTCTTGGGAACCACAAACAGGTTTGAGTAAAAACCCAGCCCTTGTTCCGCAATTGGAACTGGGTGGATCACTCCCATTGTATGTAGGTCTTCTACACAGCGTAAGAACGCCTCTTTCTTTGTCTGGTCTGAAGACAAACGAGAAATGTGGAACCTTCCCCTTGGAGGGGAGTCCTTGAATTCTAGAAGATATCCCTGGGATACAATCTCTAAGGCCCAGGGATCGTGTACGTCTCTTGCCCAGGCTTGAGCGAAGAGAGAGAGTCTGCCCCCTACTAGATCCAGTCCCGGATCTGGGGCTACCCCATCATGCTGTCTTGGAGGCAGCTGCAGGCTTCTTGGCCTGTTTACCCTTGTTCCAGCCCTGGTAAGGTTTCCAGGCTGCCCTGGGTTGTGAAGTGTTACCCTCTTGCTTCGCAGCAGGGGAGGATGAAGCGAGACCGCTCCTGAAATTCCGAAAGGAACGAAAATTATTTTGTTTATTCTTTGTCTTGAAGGACTTGTCCTGGGGGAGAGCATGGCCTTTTCCCCCAGTGATTTCGGAAATAATCTTTCAATTCAGGCCCGAAGAGGGTCTTTCCTTTGAAAGGGATGTTCAATAGTTTATAGGTTGGAGAAGAAAACCTTGATGAACAAAAATTTTCTTAAGTAAACCCTCTAATTTTTTATCCATAGGGTCTTTAAAAGCACAACTGTCTTCGATTGGTATAGTTGTGCGTTTAGCAAGTGAAGAAACAGCCCCCTCCACCTTAGGGACCGTCTGCCACGAGTCCCGTATGGGGTTAGATATGGGGAACATTTTCTTAAAAACCGGAGGGGGAACGAAGGGAATACCTGGTTTATCCCACTCCCTAGTAACGATATCCGCAATCCTCTTAGGGACCGGGAACACATCAGTGTAAAGAGGAACTTCTAGGTACTTGTCCATTTTACACAATTTCTCTGGAACCACCATAGGGTCGCAGTCGTCCAGAGTAACTAATACCTCCCTGAGCAATAAGCGGAGGTGTTCTAGTTTAAATTTAAAAGCCAACGTATCTGAGTCTGTCTGAGGAGCAACCTTTCCCGAATCAGAAATTTCTCCCTCCGACAGCACATCCCTCGTCCCCATTTCAGAGCGTTGTGAGTGTATATCGGATACGGCTATTAAAGCGTCAGAATGCTCATAATCAGTTCTTAAAACAGAGATATCATGCTTTGCAGGTAATACGGGCAGTTTAGATAAAAACACTGAGGGGGTATTATCCATAACTGCCGCCAAGTCTTGTAAGGTAAAAGAGTTAGACACGCTAGAGGTGCTAGGTGTCGCTTGAGCGGGCGTAACTGGTTGTGACACTTGGGGAGAGGTTAACGGGCTAACCTCATTACCTTCTGTCTGAGAATCATCTTGGGCCACATTTTTAAGTGGTTTTTAAGTGCAACAATTTGATCTTTAAAATGTATAGACATATCAGTACAAGTGGGACACATTCTGAGAGGGGGTTCCACCATGGCTTCTAAACACATTGAACAAGGATTTTCCTTGGTGTCAGACATGTTTAACAGACTAGTAGTAAGACAAACAGGCTTAGAAAACACTTTAATCAAGTAAAAACACACTTTGCAAAAAAACCTTACTGTGCCTTTAAGAGATAAAAAAGACACACAATTTTCCAAAACAGTGAAAAATGCAGCAAACTTTTCGAAATTTTCACAGTATGTGCCTAAAGCATTAGTAAGATTGCACCACTAGCAATAAAAACGATTAACCCCTTAATGCCCAAACCGGATCAATAGTAAGCAAAAGACTGGTAAAAATAACTTCAGCACCTTGCCACAGCTCTGCTGTGGCCCTACCTTCCCTTAGGAGTCAGATTTGTGGGGAAAAAGCTTCTTATGGGCCCTCAAACTGTAACAGGACCCTCCATGTGAAGACAGCCTGAAGTTCTAGTCAATATAACTGCGCATCTGAGGCGCGAAATTAGGCCCCTCCCACCTTACTCTGGTGCTGTGAGGCCTAAAGAAACACTCCTAAGTGTTTTAATAATAGCCATGTGGGTAACAACCCCTGAAAGAAACCCCAAGGAACCTTCAAAGTGTCTCCAAAACGATATTTTTCTAATAAAAAACATTTGTCATTAAGCAGTGTCAACCAGCATAAATTAGCCCTGTAATGTAAGCTAGCAATTCCATACATAGTCTCTGAATACAGCTTACCCTTCCCTCATGGGGATCTTGTCAGTCTTTTCCAGCATTATCACAGTCTTGTCTAGAAATAAATGACTGAACATACCTTATTGCAGCCTAACCTGCAAACCGTTCCCCCCAACTTTGTGGGAACAGCAGTGGATTTTAGTTACAACATGCTAAAATCATCTTCCTCCCTGCAGAAATCTTCATCTACTTTCTGCTAGAGAGTAAATAGTACACACCGGTACCATTTAAAATAACAAACTTTTGCTTGTAGAAGATAAAAACTACAATTCTAACACCACATTCACTTTACCCTTCCGATTGCTTAGAGCCGACAAAGAGAATGACTGGGGGGTGGAGCTAGAGGGGGAGCTATATGGACAGCTCTGCTGTGTGCTCTCTTTGCCACTTCCTGTTGGGAAGGAGAATATCCCACAAGTAAAGGATGAATCTGTGGACTGGATACACCTTACAAGAGAAATACCCTGTATCTGCGGAATATAGTGACTATCTCCTGTAGTGAGGAGGTAGTGGGTTCCGTGAGAGTCAGCAGGATGTCTTGCACAAAGAGCGCAACTTTGTATACATGGCCCATTAACAGTTATTTCCCTGACACATCCACTAGATCTAATTTGAGTTGCTAGAATCTCCATAGCAGGAATAGTCAAGGTAACAGTGGGCACCCCTGCTTTGTTCCGTTTGTTAACCTGAATGGGTCTGACATCAAAACATTGACCTGTATGCACTCAGAAGGACAAGTGTATAATTGAAAAAAAATGCTGGAGTGACATCTCTGAAGCCAAATATTTCCAATGTCAAAATAAAAAAGACAAGTCTAGACAGTCGACTATATATGAAGTTAGGCATATATGTTAATGTTGTTATTTCAAAGGGATATAGGGCGGAAATTAGTCGTTGCAGTAGGGTACTTCCACGGCTTAGGAATTACCACTGTCTTAGCCTCCAGCATCTGCTGTGAAAACATTTTGTCTGAATCTATCTCATTTAAGAGATCATGAAGTTTAGGGGGTAAGATTTCAGCAAAAGTTTTAAAATATTTTATGCCTAAACTATCTGGCCCTGAACATTTCCCTGAGGGTAGATGTTTAATAACTTGTAAACATTTTCAACTGCTGCAATATATTATAAAAATTGCTTTATTTTCCAGTTAATCAATACTTTGCAGTTTAGCTGGTGCTTCAGTTCAGCGTCACTGATTAAATCTAAAATTGAATTTCATTTCAAAATGAACTGCAAAACAATTTAAACAAAAAAAAAAAATCTCATTGCAGAAAGTGAAAAAAGTTCTGCCTCTTGGCTCAGTAGAAATCAAGAATCTGGTTAGTGACCTGTACTGTGAGATGAATATTGACTGAAGACAACAGGTTTAAAAATACCTTGGTATCCAGCTTGTAGGAAAAACCAACAACTATCTCCAAAACCTTAAAAGGGCCTATATAACAAGGGTTAAGTTTATCTGAGGCTTGATGAAGTTTAATAATTTTAGAGGACAGCCATACAGGATCACCAAGAGAGATGGATCTGTCTTTTAATGAGTATCTCAAAGACTTCTTTTAGATTATTCCTTCTAAGATTTTTAGGAAAGAAAGAGGTTTAAAGAAGGCATCTCAAAATCCATAGGAAGCTGATCCTGAGCATCAGTATTACAAGCATCTCTCGTAATACTGTAGAAGTCAAAGAAGCAATTATATGCTGTACAGGAATGCTGAAGAGAATCTGGAAGCTGACCATGTTGTCTGGGCAGAGCATTAGCTTTGATATTTTTAGTCCCAGGAATATATTGTGCTATGGCTTTAGTTTCATCACGTAACTGAAGATACGTTTTCCTTTTTGGGGAATGAGCTCCTGGCAGGACAGTGTGGTAAAAAAAATTCATTGAGACCCCAGTATGGTTCAGGAATTAGGTTTCTATCAGATAATAAAGCAGATGTTGCTATCAAAGAATTATCTTTGGGACATTTTTGATGACAGAGATGGCTCCAAACTGTTACAGTTTCAGTGGCACAATCAACAGACGGATTGTGCTTGGAAAGCCAAGGGAGTCCCAAAATGATGTGAAAAGACTAACATTCATTACAAACTAAGGGACTCTTGATGCCGTTTCTGAATGGTCATCTAAATAGGCACAGTTTGTTCAGTTATAAGTCCTTTAACAATAGATCGACTGGCCAAAGCAGTAGCTGTAATAAGAAACTCTCTGTATATTATTTTTTAAGGAAATTAGTTTTGCCATGTTCGACTAATAAAGACTCCAGCTGCTCCTGAGACGTTGAAAGTTTGACCTGTCACCATTTGTGAAACCCAAGCAAGGGATACAGGAATCAAATAAAAAAAATAACTTGAGGAGGGGTTGATGGAAAATAAACCTCTTTGAGTCACTAAGGTCTGTGCACTTTCCTACTTCTCAGTACTACACTTTTTAGGACAGCTACGCACAATATGTCCAGGAGATATGCAGTACAGACACAGCTTTTTTTTAAGCTATTTATTATCTCACATGCGGGAAAACTGAGCAGAGCCTACTTCCAAGGGTTCGGTAGCTTGAATAAGAGAAGGTCTTTTAGATGAGGGAAACAGAAACAATATTATGTAGATTTTTGTTCTCTCAACTTGCCTTTCTTCAAACCAAGCATCTATACTGAATACCAAAGTAATCAAGTTTTCTGGTGAAAGGAGTCCCCCAACGCACTCACACTCTGTGAAATTCTTACGATAGGCTGACATTAAGGCCTCTTGAAGGCAGGAGTTTTCTGTGAAACAGGCTAAGGTGCTGCAGAATGTTCTCGAGCTTGTATTGTTGCCTAGGTACTGGCCAGCTCTGTTTAAGAGTCCAATTCAGTTGCACTGAACTTTGATTGTGCCGCAATCTCTTGGCTGGGAGTCAATTTCTGAAATCCAGCTGAATCATTTGTTCTAGCAGATTGCTCAAGTAAGGACAGGGTACTATACTCAGATGCTGGCAAGGCCATAGGCTCAAGCCAGATTGCAGGAACTGTTACAGGCCACATACAAGAATGCAGGAACTAATAAAGGCCTCTGGAACTGGTACACACTACAGGCATTGCCTCAGGAACTGGTACAGGCCACATAAACATTCAGGGCTGCAGAAACAGATACAGGTGCTGCATCTGGTACAAGCCACAAGTACAGTTGTAGACTCTGATACAGGCCACTGGTACAGGTGTAGACTCAGGTGCAGGCTACTGGGGTTCCCTTGAGGTGACTCATATCAGAGTCAGGATCTATAAGTCAGGTAGGTGTGTAGGTTGAGGCTGTCCAGAATCAGGATTATATAGGCAGTCTAATTCATGTGGTTTTTTATAGTTAGAATATTTAGCAGTAAGGGATTTGGGGTAATGTGCATTTCTATTGAGGGGTCTGGTAGTGGTGAGGAGGAGATTAATGTAGTGTCACCTTATGTTTGAAAGAACTGTTTTGAAATATAATTTATGTCTGGTCATTAACAAGGATGATTTTTGTTCTAAATAATTTGTTAATTTTTACATTGTGTTTGTTGTATCATAATGAAAGTTGATTGAGGACAAATAGAATTTGCTTTGCCACAAATAATAAAAATTATACTGTCCCTGCTGCAGATTTAGATTTCTTTCATGTAATTGGCAAGAGTCCATGAGCTAGTGACGTATGGAATATACAATCCTAACAGGACGGGCAAAGTTTCCCAAACCTCAAAATGCCTATAAATACACCCCTCACCACACCCACAATTCAGTTTTACAAACTTTGCCTCCTATGGAGGTGGTGAAGTAAGTTTGTGATTAATTTCTATGATTTCTTCTATGATAAGCGCTTCTAAGCATTTTTGAAGCCCAATTCCTCTCAGAGTACAGTTTTTGTCAGATGGATGTGAAGGGAGTATCACCTATTGATTTTATGGTTTTCCTTGCGGGAAATTTTTTCAAAGGTTCTCTGTTATCTGTCGTAGGGATTCATCTCCTACCTCCCTTTTCAGATCGACGATATACTCTTATATACAATTACCTCTGCTGATACTTTTTCAGTACTGGTTTGGCTATCTGCTATATGTGGATTGTTGTCTTTCGGTAAGTATGTTTTTCTTATTTAAGACACTCTCAGCTATGGTTTGGCGCTTTATGTATTAATATAAAGTTTTAAATATATGTATTTTACTTATATTTGCCATTAATCAGGTTTATGTATATTTCCTTTTGCAGACTGTCAGTTTCAGTTTGGGAAGCATGTTTAGGAAGTTATTTGTCTTACCTGGGGTATAGTCCTTTTTTCAAATTGACTGTTTTTTCTTTTAATTTTGTGGACAAAATTAGGCTCGCGATGGCGCAAAATGCTGTTATTTATTGCGTCATTCTTGGCACGAGAATTTTTTTGGCGCAAAGGTACGTCTTTGATGACGCAAGTTCGTCATTTCTGGCGTCTTAGTTGGCACCAGGTTTCCTTGCATGAGGTTGCGTCTGTTATGATGCGAGTTGCGTCATTTCCGGATGTTGTTGGCACCAAAAAAAAATTCAACCTCCTTTTGCTTTGTGCGTCATACTTGGCGCCAAAAAATTTAGTTTATTTTTCACCCCACTTCCTATATGCCTCTTGCCTTCTATATGCTCAGAGGGCTATGCTGGTTGCATTTTTTCCCATTCCTGAAACTGCCATATAAGGAAATTGTAAATTTTGCTTTAATGTTGTTTTTTCTTTTACATTTTGCAAGATGTCTCAATCTGATCCTGTCTCAGAAGCAACTGTTGGAACCCTGCTGCCTGATCACAGTTCTACCAAAGCTAAGTGTATTTGTTGTAAGTTAGCTGAGATATGTAACAGGTTTCATGATAAGCTTCTGCACGTAGAAAACGTTTCCATCAGTACTAGTACAGTTTCTGTTGTTCCTTCAACATCTAATGTACATTATATCCCTGTTGATATGAAAAATTATATTGCTGATGCGATACAGAAGGCTTTGTCTACTATTCCGCCTTCTAATAAACGTAAAAGGTCTTTTAAAACTTCTCATAAAATTGATTAAATTTCTAATGACCGACAACATACTGAAACATCCTCCTCTGATGAGGATCTCTCTGAAGCAGAAGATCCTACCTCAGACATTGACACTGACAGATCTACTTATCTTTTCAAGATTGAGTATATTCGTTCCTTGTTAAAAGAAGTGTTGGTTACTTTGGATATTGAGGAGTCTAGTCCTCTTGATATCAAAACTAGTAAACGTTTAAATTCTGTTTATAAACCTCCTGTGGTTACTTCTAAGGTTTGTCCAGTTCCTGATGCTATTTCTGATGTGATTGCTAAGGAATGGATTAAGCCTGGTACTTTTTTCATTCCTTCTTCTAGGTTTAAAAGGTTGTACCCTTTGCCAGCGGCTAGATTAGAGTTTTGGGAAAAAGTCCCAAAAGTTGATGGGACTATTTCTACTCTTGACAGTACTTCTTTTAAAGATCCTTTAGATAGGAAACTTGAATCTTATCTAAGGAAAGCTTATTTATATTCTGGCTATCTTCTCAGGCCTGCCATTGCTATGGCTGATGTTGTGGCTGCATCAACCTTTCGCTTGGATAGCTTAGCGCAACAGGAAACAGATCCTGATTTGTCTAGCTTTGTTCGTTTGCTTCAACATGCTAATTATTTTATCTGTGATGCTATTTTTGATATCATCAAAATTGATGTTGCATCTATTTCTTTAGATATTTTAGCTAGAAGAGCTTTATGGCTCAAATCTTGGAATGCTGACATGGTATCTAAGTCTAGATTACTATCTCTTTCTTTCCAAGGTAACAATTTATTTGGTTCTCAGTTGGATTCAATTATTTCAACTATCACTAGGGGGAAGGGAGTTTTTTTGCCTCAGGATAAAAGATCTAAGGGTAAACCTAAAGCTTCTAATCGTTTTCGTTCTTTTCGACAGAACAAGGAACAGAAAACCAATCCTGCCCTAAAGACTCTGGTTCCAATTGGAAACCTTCTTCAAGTTGGAATAAATCCAAGCCTTTTAAGAAACCAAAGCCAGCCCCCAAGTCTGCATGAAGGTGCAGCCCTCGATCCAGTTCAGCTGGTGGGGGGCAGATTGAAATTATTCCAAGACATTTGGGCAGATTCTGTTCAAAATCAGTGGATTCAGAGTATTGTCTCTCAAGGGTATCGAATAGGTTTCAGAGTTCCAGCAAATCCGGTGAAGGCTCAGGCTTTTCTGAAGTGTGTTTCAGATCTAGAGCTTTCAGGGGTAATAATACCAGTTCCGTTTCAGGAACAGGGTCTGGGGTTTTATTCAAATCTAGTTATAGTCCCAAAGAAAGAAAATTCATTCAGGCCAGTCCTGGATCTGAAGTTTTTTTAATCATTTTATAAGAGTCCCAACTTTCAAGATGGTGACTATAAGGACTATTTTGCCTTTTGTTCAGCAAGGTCATTAGATGTCCACAATAGACTTACAGGATGCATATCTTCACATTCGGTTTCTGAGATTCTCTTTTCTAGACAAGCATTACCAATTTGTTGCTCTTCCATTTGGCCTAGCAACAGTTCCAAGGATCTTTTCTAAGGTTCTCGGTGCCCTTCTATCTGTAATCAGAGAACAGGATATTGCAGTGTTTTCTTATTTGGACAATATCTTGGTACTAGCTCAGTCTTTACATTTACCCGAATTTCACACAAATCAACTAGTGTTGTTTCTTCAAAGACATGGTTGGAGGATCAATTTACCAAAGAGTTTCTTGATTCCTCAGACAAGGGTCACCTTTTTAGGTTTCCAGATAGATTCAGTGTCCATGACTCTGTCCTTATCAGACAAGAGACAAATTAAATTGGTTTCAGCTTGTCGAAACCTTCAGTCTCAATCATTCCCTTCAGTGGCTATGTGCATGGAAGTTTTAAGTCTCATGACTGCCGCATCGGACGCAACCCCCTTTGCTCGTTTTCACATGAGACCTCTACAGCTTTGTATGCTGAATCAGGGGTGCAGGGATTATACTCAAATATCACAATTGATATACTTAAATCCCAACATTCAACTTTCTCTGACTTGGTGGTTAGACCATCATCGTTTAATTCAGGGGGCCTCTTTTGTTTGTCCTACCTGGACTGTGATCACAACAGATGCAAGTATTTCAGGTTGGGGAGCTCTCTGGGGATCTCTGACAGCACAAGGGGTTTGGAAACCTCAAGAGTTGAGAATACCAATCAATATTTTAGAACTCCTTGCTATTTTCAGGGCTCTTCAGGTTTGGCCTCTGTTAAAGAGAGAATCATTCACTTGTTTTCAGACGGACAATATCACAACTGTGGCATATGTCAATCATCAGGGTGGGACTTGCAGTCCCCTAGCTATGAAAAAAGTATCTCTGATACTTTCTTGGGCAGAATCCAGCTCTTGTCTAATTTCTGCGGTGCATATCCCAGCTGTAGACAATTGGGAGCGGATTATCTCAGCAATCAGACCAGGAGGGGCAAAGTTGTCTCTCCATCCAGATGTATTTTGTTAGATTGTACAGATGTGGGGTCTTCCAGAAATAGATCTAAAGGCTTCTCATCTAAACAAGACACTTCCCAGGTACCTGTCCAGGTCCAGGGATCCTCAGGCAGTGGATCCTTGGTTTTACCAACCTGCTTATATCTTTCCGCCTCTAGTTCTTCTTCCAAGAGTGATCTCTAAGATCATTATGGAACAATCATATGTGTTTCTGATAGCACCATTGTGGCCTCACAGTTTTTGGTATGCGGATCTTGTTCGAATGTCCAGTTGCCAACCTTAGCCACTTCCTCTAAGACCAGACCTTCTGTCTCAAGGGCCGTTTTTCCATCAGGATCTCAAATCGTTAAATTTGAAGGTATGGAAATTGAACGCTTAGTGCTTAGTAATAGAGGTTTCTCTGACTCAGTGATTAATACTATGCTACAGGCTCGTAAGTCTGTTTCAAGGAAGGTTTATTATCGAGTTTGGAAGACATATATTTCATGGTGTTCTCATAAATTCTTCTGGCATTCTTTTAGAATTCCTAGTATTTTACAGTTTCTTCAGGATGGTTTGGATAAAGGTTTGTCTGCAAGTACTTTGAAGGGACAAATATTTGCTCTTTCTGTTTTATTTTATAGAAAGGTTGCTAAGCTTCCTGATATTCACTGTTTTGTTCAGGCTTTGGTTCGTATCAAGCCTGTTATTAAATCAATTTCTCCTCCTTGGAGTCTTAATTTGGTTTTGAAGACTTTGCAGGCTCCTCCTTTTGAGCCTATGCATTCTTTGGATATTAAACTACTTTCTTGGAAAGTGTTGTTTCTTTTAGCTATCTCTTCAGCTAGAAGAGTTTCCGAATTGTCTGCTCTCTCTTGTGAGTCTCCTTTTCTGATTTTCCATCAGGATAAGGCTGTTTTGCGGACTTCGTTTAAATTTCTTCCTAAGGTTGTGAATTCTAACAACATTAGTAGGGAAATGGTTGTTCCTTCCTTGTGTCCTAATCCCAAGAATGCTCTTGAAAGATCTTTGCATTCTTTGGATGTTGTAAGAGCTTTGAAATATTATGTTGAAGCTACTAAATATTTCAGGAAGACTTCTAGTCTATTTGTTGTCTTCTCTGGTTCTAGGAAAGGTTAGAAAGCTTCTGCCATTTCTTTGGCATCTTGGTTAAAGCTTTTGATTTATAAAGCTTATTTGGAGGTGGGACAATCCCCACCTCAGAGGATCACAGCTCATTCTACTAGATTAGTTTCCACTTCTTGGGCTTTAATGAATGAAGCTTCAGTTGATCAGATTTTCAAAGCAGCAACTTGGTCTTCTTTGCATACATTTACTAAATTTTACCATTTTGATGTATTTGCTTCTTCTGAAGCAGTCTTTGGTAGAAAAGTTATTCATGCAGCTGTTTCTGTTTGATTCTTCTGCTAATGTTTTAAGTTTTTTTCTTTCAATTTATGAGAAAAACATATTTGTGTGGATTTAATTTTTTCAGCGGAAAATGGCTGATTTTATTGTATCCCTCCCTTTCTAGTGACTCTTCTGTGGACTTCCACATCTTGGGTATTTCTATCCCATATGTCACTAGCTCATGGACTCTTGCCAATTACATGAAAGAAAACATAATTTATGTAAGAACTTACCTGATAAATTCATTTCTTTCATATTGGCAAGAGTCCATGAGACCTACCCTTTTTCTGGTGGTTATGATTTTTTGTATAAAAGCACAATTGTATTTCCAGTTCCTCTTTTTTGTATGCTTTTTTACTCCTTTTTCTATCACACCGCTACTTGGCTATTCGTTAAACTGAATTGTGGGTGTGGTGAGGGGTGTATTTATAGGCATTTTGAGGTTTGGGAAACTTTGCCCCTCCTGGTCGGATTGTATATCCCATACGTCACTAGCTCATGGACTCTTGCCAATATGAAAGAAATTAAATTATCAGGTAAGTTCTTACATAAATTATGTTTTTACGTTCACACTAGGACGTTACCTCTTATGTGCCTTCCTTTTCAGTTTCAAAATCACCAGAAACCTTTAGGCACAATCAAGGATGAAACTAGGAAATAACAGGCTGTAAATCTCCAGTTGCTTAGATCATTAAATGGAGTTTTCTTTTTTCTTTCATGATTCAGAAAGAGCATGTAATTTTGAACAACTTTCCTATTTACTTCTTTTATCTAATTCACTTCATTATATTGATATCCTTCATTATATTGATATCCTTTGCTGAAAAGCATATCCATAAATAGGCTCAGTAGCGAGTAGCTGCTGACTGGTGGATGCACATAGATGCCTCTTGTGAATGGCTCATCCATGTGCATTACTATTTCGTTAACAAAGGATATCTGAAGAATAAAACAAATTAAATAATAGAAGTAAATTGGAATGTTGCTTAAAATTATATTTTCTATCGGATTAATGACAGATTTTTTTTGGGTTTCATGTCCCTTTAAACCCAGTAACAGCATAAGGATCTCATAATTAATTAACTATAGTGACATGTATAGATTTTATGTTTGGAAAATAATCATTTTATCTGGCAAGGGATTTTTGGAAGCACAGTTTGATTGTTCAGGCAACCACTTATTCCAAAATACAAGGTGGCTTAAGTGACCCAAAAATGTGAGATCAAAGACTATAATTTGCAAATGTATCTGAACTTAACTAGGATTCCCACTGCATATTAGATATACTGGAATTGGAGACCAGAACAACCAACAGTGAAATACAGCAACAATTTACCACTTCAAAATCTGATAAACAGTCAGCATGAGGGTCTTTGACCATGCATGATACCTGATACCATTTCTGTTTGTTTCTATGTACTCCTGGGACACTCGAAGTTTAAGTACCAATCTGTGGCTTAGTTTTCTACTCCTTGGTATGACACAGATTTTGTTGTTTCTCCCCTTTCATGGGTGCATTAGCATATGTCTTATAACATTTTACTCCTCTACCTTTATAGTTTGTCACCTCTTCCCTTCTTGAATGTGAGAGACTGCACAATGGTAAAAGGGAACCCAAAGAAGGCAGCTCAAAAAGCTATGTTAAAGGGACACTGAACCCATATTTTTTCTTTCGTGATTCAGATAGAGGGGCCTAGTTATCAAGCCGTCAACCTCAAATACGCTGCGTATTCCGCAGCGTATTTGTGGCGAGGCTGATACGCCTTAGTTATCAAAGGCTCGAGACCGGCAAAAGTAGAATTTTGTGACGTAAGCTTCGATCCGCCGGACTCAGTCCGACACAGATCGATTCTTACGTCACTCCAGATGTTCCGCACACAAGTGCGGCACATTCTCACTACTTTTGCTAGCTATCAAAAAACTAGCAGGTACGCTCGGCACTTTTACGGCCCAGCGTACCTGGTTTTCAAAGCGCCAGCCTGGAGGCGGCGGATCCCATAGGAATCAATGGGAGTCTGACCATAGCGAAAGTACAAGTTCGCTGCTGACAGACATCCCATTGATTTCTATGGGAGCTGTCTACACCTAACACCCTAACATGTACCCCGAGTCTAAACACCACTAATCTGACCCCCCCTACACCGCCGCAACTAAATAAAGTTATTACCCCCTAAACCGCCGCTCCCGGAGCCCACCGCAACTATAATAAATGTATTAACCCCTAAACCGCCGCTCCCTGAACCCGCCGCAACCTATATTAAATGTATTAACCCCTATCCTGCCCCCCCTACACCGTCGCCACCTATAATACATTTATTAACCCCTAATCTGCCCCCCCTACACCGTCGCCACCTATAATACATTTATTAACCCCTAATCTGCCCCCCCTACACCGTCGCAACCTATAATAAATTTATTAACCCCTATCCTGCCCCCCACTACGCCGCCGCCACTGTAATAAAATTATTAACCCCTAAACCTAACCCTAACGCCCCCTAACTTAAATATTAATTAAATAAATCTAAATAAATTAACTCTTATTAACTAAATGAATCCTATTTAAAACTAAATACTTACCTTTAAAATAAACCCTAATATAGCTACAATATAAATAATAATTATATTCTAGCTATCTTAGGATTTATTTTTATTTTACAGGTACCTTTCAATTTATTTTAACCATGTACAATAGCTATTAAATAGTTATTAACTATTTAATAGCTTACCTAGCTAAAATAAAGAGAAATGTACCTGTGAAATAAATCCTAACCTAAGTTACAATTACACCTAACACTACACTATACTTTAATAAATTATTCCTATTTAAAAATAAATACTTACCTGTAAAATAAACCCTAAGATAGCTACAATGTAATTAATAATTATATTATAGCTATCTTAGGATTTATATTTATTTTACAGGTAACTTTGTATTTATTTTAGCTAGTTAGAATAGTTATTAAATAGTTATTAACTATTTAATAACTACCTAGCTAAAAGAAATACAAAATTACCTGTAAAATAAATCCTAACTTAAGTTACAATTAAACCTAATACTACACTATCATTAAATTAACTAAATAAACTACCTACAAATAACTACAATGAAATACAATTACATAAACTAACTAAAGTACAAAAAATAAAAAATTAAGTTACAAACATGTTAAAAATATTACAACAATTTTAAGCTACTTACACCTAATCTAAGCCCCCTAATAAAATAACAAACCCCCCCAAAATAAAAAAAATCCCTACCCTATTCTAAATTACATAAATTTCAAAGCTCTTTTACCTTACCAGCCCTTAAAAGGGCCATTTGTGGGGGCATGCCCCAAAAAGTTCAGCTCTTTTGCCTGTAAAATAAAAATACAACCCCCCCCCAACATTAAAACCCACCACCCACATACCCCTAATCTAACCCAAACCCCCCTTACAAAAACCTAACACTAATCCCCTGAAGATCATCCTACCTTGAGTCGTCTTCACTCAGCCGAGCCACCGATGGAACTGAAGAGGACATCCGGAGCGGAAGAAGTTAATCCTCCAAGCGGCGCTGAAGAAATCTTCCATCCGATGAAGTCATCATCCAGGCGGCGCTGAAGAAGTCTTCGATCCGGCCGATGTCATCTTCAAAGAGGCGCTGAAGAGGTCTTCTATCCGGGCGAAGTCATCTTCCAAGCCGGGTCTTGAATCTTCCTTCCGCCGACGCGGAACCACCTTCTTCACCGACGGACTACGACGAATGACGGCTCCTTTAAGGGACGTCATCCAAGATGGCGTCCCCTCAATTCCGATTGGCTGATAGGATTCTATCAGCCAATCGGAATTAAGGTAGGAAAATCTGATTGGCTGATGGAATCAGCCAATCAGATTGAGCTCGCATTCTATTGGCTGTTCCGATCAGCCAATAGAATGCGAGCTCAATCTGATTGGCTGATTGGATCAGCCAATCGGATTGAACTTGAATCTGATTGGCTGATTCCATCAGCCAATCAGATTTTCCTACCTTAATTCTGATTGGCTGATAGAATCCTATCAGCCAATCGGAATTGAGGGGACGCCATCTTGGATGACGTCCCTTAAAGGAGCCGTCATTCGTCGTAGTCCGTCGGTGAAGAAGGTGGTTCCGCGCCGGCGGAAGGAAGATTCAAGACCCGGCTTGGAAGATGACTTCGCCCGGATAGAAGACCTCTTCAGCGCCTCTTTGAAGATGACATCGGCCGGATCGAAGACTTCTTCAGCGCCGCCTGGATGATGACTTCATCGGATGGAAGATTTCTTCAGCGCAGCTTGGAGGATTAACTTCTTCCGCTCCGGATGTCCTCTTCAGTTCCATCGGTGGCTCGGCTGAGTGAAGACGACTCAAGGTAGGATGATCTTCAGGGGATTAGTGTTAGGTTTTTGTAAGGGGGGTTTGGGTTAGATTAGGGGTATGTGGGTGGTGGGTTTTAATGTTGGGGGGGGTTGTATTTTTATTTTACAGGCAAAAGAGCTGAACTTTTTGGGGCATGCCCCCACAAATGGCCCTTTTAAGGGCTGGTAAGGTAAAAGAGCTTTGAAATTTATGTAATTTAGAATAGGGTAGGGATTTTTTTTATTTTGGGGGGGTTTGTTATTTTATTAGGGGGCTTAGATTAGGTGTAAGTAGCTTAAAATTGTTGTAATATTTTTAACATGTTTGTAACTTAATTTTTTATTTTTTGTAACTTAGCTTTTTTTATTTTTTGTACTTTAGTTAGTTTATGTAATTGTATTTCATTGTAGTTCTTTGTAGGTAGTTTATTTAGTTAATTTAATGATAGTGTAGTATTAGGTTTAATTGTAACTTAAGTTAGGATTTATTTTACAGGTAATTTTATATTTCTTTTAGCTAGGTAGTTATTAAATAGTTAATAACTATTTAATAACTATTCTAACTAGCTAAAATAAATACAAAGTTACCTGTAAAATAAATATAAATCCTAAGATAGCTAGAATATAATTATTAATTATATTGTAGCTATCTTAGGGTTTATTTTACAGGTAAGTATTTAGTTTAAATAGGAATAATTTATTAAAGTATAGTGTAGTGTTAGGTGTAATTGTAACTTAGGTTAGGATTTATTTCACAGGTACATTTCTCTTTATTTTAGCTAGGTAAGCTATTAAATAGTTAATAACTATTTAATAGTTATTGTACATGGTTAAAATAAATTGAAAGGTACCTGTAAAATAAAAATAAATCCTAAGATAGCTAGAATATAATTATTATTTATATTGTAGCTATATTAGGGTTTATTTTAAAGGTAAGTATTTAGTTTTAAATAGGATTCATTTAGTTAATAAGAGTTAATTTATTTAGATTTATTTAATTAATATTTAAGTTAGGGGGGCGTTATGGTTAGGGTTAGACTTAGGTTTAGGGGTTAATCATTTTATTACAGTGGCGGCGGCGTAGTGGGGGGCAGGATAGGGGTTAATAAATTTATTATAGGTTGCGGCGGGTTCATGGAGCGGCGGTTTAGGGGTTAAACTATTTATTTAGTTGCGGAGAGGTGCGGGATCAGCAGGATAGGGGTTAATAATTTTATAATAGAGGGCGACGGTATAGGGGGGGCAGGATAGGGGTTACTAGGTATAATGTAGGTGGCAGCGGTGTCCGGGAGCGGCGGTTTAGGGGTTAATACATTTATCAGAGTTGTGGCAGGGTCTAGGAGCGGCGGTTTAGGGGTTAGTAACTTTATTTAGTTGCGGGGGGCTCCGGGGGCGCCGGTATAGGGGGTAGAACAGTGCAGTTTAGTGTGAGTGCTTAGTGACAGGCTAGCAATAAAGCTGGGAAAAAGCCGAAGGGCAGCGAGATCGGATGAGTGATAACTGTCACAGTCCGCTGCTCATCGCCCCGCGGCTTTTTGACAGCTTTATTTGATAACTTAGGCGTATTTTTTAAGGTCCGCGGCGGCGAAGGTAGGCGAGCTTAGGCGGACGTATTGGGCCGGCGAAGGCAGAAAAGTAGACGGCTTGATAACTACCCCCCAGAGCATGCAATTTTAAGCAACTTTCTTTTTTTAACATTTTTATTTATAACCCAAAAAAAATATGGGATCACGCAGGACCCGAAACATCAGCAAAAAGAAAACATATTACATGCCTTATTAGGAGCTAGTCTTTCTCCATTAATCAGATTTTATACTGTACAGGTCAACAAACGATAAACAAAAATGCATGAACCACAAACCCAAACACATAAACCACAAAAAAAAAAGGAAAATAAAATAGAATAAAATGAAATAGTCTCCCCTCTCTCTCATTCACTCATTTACTCCCCACATCCAGCCAAGAGTTAGGCAGGTGTACAGCGTAGATATTTAATTGAACATAAGATAATTTAACCAAAGGTTTAACTAACACCCTTTGTGCTGATTCCTGTAGTGACAATATAAACACTTTCCATTTTTTAAAAAGGCCAGTTGTTCATCTGAAGGGTTCAGCAGATTGTACTGCTCTATTGTACATTGAGTAATCAGAGCATTTTTAAGCTTTTAAAATTTAGGAGCAGAATGAGATTTCCAAAGTCTTAAAATAAGGTTGCGACCAATTAATAAGATTGTGTTTATAAGCTTAAAATTTTTATGAGTACCTTGAAATTTAGCAAGGAAGAAAACCTGGGTTGCATTACATCTAAAACAAATAGTGTTCGATTTATACCATTTAGATAAAGTATCTGGAGTAAGATAAGTCCTTAGACTTATCTTAATCTGTGACTCTCTCCATGACGTCAAGACCCAAGCTTGTTCAGTTATGTTAAAACTATCCACTATAGTTTGGCCATTAATCTCAGGAAAATTTTAAGTCCACTTTGCCACTATATCATTAATTTGTTCAGATGAGGGGCATTGACTTAATAAGGAATAGAAGGGAGAGATGGAATATATGCCAGATTGATACCCATTAATTCTGCTATGCAATTCACCTAGGGACCAGTCTGTGCCAAATTTTTGTTTTAATTCATGAGTAAAATGCCTTAGTTGTAGATACGCATAGAAATCTTGTTTTAAAATGCCAAACTTATTAGCAAAGACAGAAAATGTTTCTGGGGATAGATCGGGTCCTAGAATTTGATCCACTTTAGGCCTTTTGTGGCCCACTGCCTAAACACCGGATTGGACAGTCCTGGTGTAAAATTAGGATTACCTCTAATGGGGAGAAACTTCGAAGTATAAGGGGAGCATCCTATCTCAGAACAATACTTCTGCCATGCCACTATAATATTCTTAATAGTTTTCAAAGAAATAACAGTCGAAGGTAGTGATGTTATTGGGCAATGTAGTAACGCGTTCAGATGAAAGGGAGCACTAAGATTAGATTCACATAGAAGCAAGGTAACCGGTTCTTTTTCAGTGATCCAATCAATAGCTATTTTCAATAGCGCCACAAGATTATAAGATTGAATATTAGGCAGAGCCAGCCCTGCAGAAAGCTTGGGAGTTCAAAAGCCGATGAATGGCTATACAAGCTTTAAAACCTTTCCATAAGAATCTGGCACAAAATTTGTTATATCTAAGAATATCAGCTTTATGTATGAAAATCGGCATATTTTGGATTATATAGAGTAATTTAGGAAAGAGTACAGTTTTAATCAATGTGGCTCGAGCTGACAAAGAAATAACTGTAAAAAAAATAGAGGATTGGTCTAATCCTCTAATTTTTTTTACAGTTATTTAAGCAATGAGAATAATTTAAATTATACCACTCATCTGGATTGATGCTCAATCTTATCCCCAGATAGGTAATCTGAGTTCTCTCAATGAAAGGATGTTTGGTAATGTTACCCGGCTCCTTATGTAGCCAAAGGAGTTCTGATTTCAGGAGATTAATTTTATAACCTGAAATCGATCCAAACATACTAATAATGTTGCGTAATAAAGGAAGACTCTTCTTGATATTAGTTAAAAATAACAAGAGGTCATCAGCATAGAGTAATACAACCAACTTCTAGCCGCCCAATCAGATTCCTTCAAGTTCTTGGTGAAGCAGAATCGTCAATTGTTCTAATTAAATATTAAAGAGTAATGGTGAAAGTGGGCACCCCTGCCTAGTACCTCTTTGAAGAACTAAACGTTGTGAAGTAGAATTATTAATGATTAACGCGGATGTAGGAGAACTATAGATTAACCAAATAAAATTGTTGAAATAGCCTACAAGGCCGAATTGCTCTAAAGAGAAAAACAGGTGATCCCAGCAGATACGATCGAAGGCTTATTCCGCATCAACCGTTAGTATGGCCAAGTCAGCCGAATCTCTACAAGAACCAGCATAACCTTCCTCATGTTTTTTACAGGATTTCTCACAGGCATAAAACCCCTTTAGTTCTCATGAATTAGTTAGCTGAGAAAGGGTTTAAGCCGATAAGCTACAATAGAAGTTAGGAGTTTATAATCGTCATTCAGCACCGAGCTAGGCCTATATAAAGCTGGAAGTTCTGGATCTTTATTTTTCTTTAAAATTAAATAAATATTGGCGGCGGCAAAATAGGGAGGACATTTAGTATTGTCTGAAAAATAAAGATTAAACAGTTTATTTAAGGTAGGAGTAATTTGTGGCTGTAAAATTCTATAAAATTCTATAGGGAGGTAGTCTGGTCCAGCGGCTTTATTTAATTTGGCTACCTTAATAGCTTCTGAAATTTTGGCTTCCAAAATGGGCAAATTAATTGAGGTCATAATTTCTGAAAAGAGTTTAGGTACTTTAATTTTATCCCAGAATTATTTTTCCTTAATTAAATGAGATCCTTCACATTTATAAAAAAAAGATCATTAAAAAAGTAAAAAAAACTTTTTCGATTTTGGATTTATTAGTAAATCTGTCCATACTATTTTTAATAGCAGAAATAGTATTTCTCAAGACTGATTTAGTAATTCTGGCGAGGTTCTTAGCTGACCTACCCCGGTGACCCCCATAAAAAAGCTTTCAATCTAAGCTCCTCTTGAGTATTTTTCTGTTTAAGATGGATATCGCGAGCTATCTTGGCGTTCACATACGCAACCCAACGTGGTCTAATAGTCTAATTGGATTTCAGTTTGTCTAAAAAAAAATTTAAGTTGGCACATATAGGATTTAATCCTCGCCCCTCAGGACAGCCTTGGCTGCCTACCAAAACACCTCCATTTTCTATAAATAGGCATAGTTATGTTTATAGAATTCCCCCCATCTGCCTCTTAACCAATTTTGAAAATTGATTTTATTAGTTAAGTGTTTAGGGAAATAAATATTGTTATTAAGTGGATATAGTAAGCAGGTATTAAGATTTAATGATATAGTGGCGTGGTCCAAAATTAAAATATCATTAATTGCAGCTTCCCATTTCAGACCTATTAAGGATTCTGAGATAAGAAACAAGTCAATCCTAAATAGGGACTAATGGGCTAAAATCTGGATTTTGGACACGCCAAATGTCTACAAGTCCTAGTTGAAAGAAGAATTTCTGAAATATATGAGTCTTTCTATTCCTGATAATAGGCACTTTCTTGTTTAACCTATCTAGGGTTGGTTCTGCTATTAAATTAAAATCTCCTGCCACTATAAGATTTTGACCTATGTATTTATGCAATTTAAATGTCAAATTACTCCAAAATTCCCTATCGACCTTTATTGGACCATAAACGTTACATAAAATAAAACAAGTTTTTTTTATGAGCTATCTCTATGATTTGAAAACGTCCTTCAGGATCCAATACAGTAGCCTCAATGTTATATTCTAAATTTTTATTCAAAAGAATTGCTACCCCCTTTTTCCTTGAATCATGTGGGGTGGCAATAACCTCTCCAACCCATTTAGTTTTAAGCTTGGGTATTTCTACAGCTTTTAGATGTATTTCCTGTAATAAAACAATATCAGGTTTAGACTTGCCTTAATTGCCTAATTATGGACTTCCTTTTAATTGGAGAGGTTATGCCACCCACATTCCATGATATTAGATTAAGGTTTACTGCCATCGGCCGAGACTATTAGGAATAGGTGAGGGGGAGATAGAGAGAGGGGGAGAAGAAGAAAAAAAAAAAGGGGGGGGGTTAAAAAGAAGCTTAAAATTAAAACATAATGCACAACAATAACTTCACTCCATATCCAGGCATTAGAACCGGAATTTTGTAGATTGCGCCAGTTGCTTATTGGTTAACCTCTTTACAAAACACTTCAGCTTCCGAGACGTTATTAAGAGTATGAGAGATTCCTTCTCTTATCACTACCAGCTTAGCTGGATAGATCAATCTAATATTGTAATCGGCCTTCATAAGCTTACCATAGAAAAGAGACATCTCCCTTCTCTTAGTTAATGTTTCTGCCGAAAAGTCTTGAAAAATATGGATTTTATAAGGGCCGATTACAAAAGGGTTAAATTTCCTGTAATATTTAAGGTACAACATTTTGTCTTGGAAGTTCACAAATTTGAAAATAATTGGTCTTGGCTTAACATTATCAGTGTTCCCTTTGTGATATCCTATTCTATGTATTCTTTCTATCTGAAAGGGGATTGTTGGAGGAGGGATCAAGAGTGTCTGAGGTAGAGTGACAGAGACAAAAGTCATTAGGTCTTGAAATTCTGCCGTTTTCGGGACCAATGACTTTTAAGTTATTGCGTCTCGAACGGTCCTCAAGATTCTCAATTTTGGTCTGAAGTAATGCAATTGCATTACTATGTGCTATTGAAATGGGGTATTGTAAATTGCATCTGTCCTCTAAATCAGACACTCTCGTCTCCACCTCCTCAAGGCTTGCTGAGAACTGTCTGACTTCCATAGTCAAGTTAGATATTTCTTTTTTGATTTCCTGTTTAATTGTGTCTAGCTGAGGAGCTATCATTTTAGTAACTTCAGCAGCAAATTCTGATATATCATTAGAGGTAAAATTGGCCACCCCTTTGTCTTATGAGATGTCTGCAGCAGGGTCAGGGTTTTTATTATTCCCTTTCCTGTCTCTTTGTTTGGGAGGCATATTAGGAGAAGAGCCTTTATTTAGTGTAATAAATCTATCCATGAACCTAAAGTGCAGTGAAAGTTATGTAAGGCGTCAATAGATGCTGTTGTAATTTAAACTAATGTGATGAGTATCAATCAAAACTCCCAAACAATGCAATTACCCTCAACAACTCGAGGCAAACCCAGTGTCCCCTCTTTCCCCCCTTTTTTTTTTCTTTTCTTTTAAGAATAAGTAGTTGCACACAATCTAGTTGCGCTATAAAACCAAATATCACAGTGTCTGTGTGTAGATGTGTGTAAATGTGAAACAAAATATCTAACAATGGGTGAAAGGAAAAAAAAAGAAACAAAGACGCTTTTGTAATCAATAGTTAATCAGACTGAGTATATAAATAGAATATGCCTAACTAACAACTTTGTATCATATCAGGAAGGAATCGGATTAACCAGAACACAAGATATATCTCAGTTGCACCAGAAGGCCGGGCTGTATTCTCACAATTAGTTTCAACCATGAAGCAACTATATAAGACAGTATATGCCCATAAATTTAAATGTTATCTATACCCTTAAAGGGACACTGAACCCCAATTTTTTCTTTCGTGATTCAGATAGAGCATGCAATTTTAAGCAACTTTCTAATTTAATCCTATTATCAATTTTTCTTCGTTCCCTTGCTATCTTTATTTGAAAAAGAATGCATCTAAGCTTTTTTTTGGTTCAGAACTCTGGACAGCACTTTTTTATTGGTGGATGAATTTATCCACCAATCAGCAAGAACAACCCGGGTTGTTCACCAAAAATGGGCCGCCATCTAAACTTACATTCTTGCATTTCAAATAAAGATACCAAGAGAATCAAGGAAATTTGATAATAGGAATAAATTAGAAAGTTGCTTAAAATGTAATGCTCTATCTGAATCACGAAAGAAAAAATTGGGGTTCAGTGTCCCTTTAACCTGGGGCTAAATACTATACCCATGTGTATCAAAAAACAACAGGTTTCCTATATAACTGTTATATAATTCTATATAATTTTCTATATAACTGGGACCAGCCGATTGCAGAGCATATATACATTAAAAAGTTCTTGAAACCATAAAGAACCATGCGTTTTAATACTCCCAGATTAAACAATATGTATGTTTCCGGATCTAAGTCTGGGGGGATACCGAAAATCTGAAAACACTTAACATATACTAAAAGATAGTCCGCTGGCACAGTCCAGAGTTCAGTACAGCTAGTAATGCTACAGCTTAGGAGAGTTTACTGGGCTGTTAGCAATGTGCCATCCTGAAGTATGGGAAAAGATCAGAAAAACCAACTGTGCGGCAGGACAGCACGCCAATGACCTTAACCTTTTTCTGACTAGGCATGCTAGGCTATAACGACAACCCTTCTTCTAAGCTACAGCCCTCCAGATGGCCAGCACGGCATGTCCATTTCGACCAGCAGCGCCCATAGGACGTCGCCTCCTGGAGGCCGATCAGCACAACAGAGCCCCACAGGCGGGTGAAGAAACAACTCCAAGCTGGAACCGGGACCCACGCCTCAACACTTGGAACCAACTGGGCAGATCGTCAAGAGGATGCATCCAGTGGGCAACAGTGCCCACAGTGTGTCATCTCCTGGTGATCAGACAGTGTATCCGAGCCTCTTAACAAACGAGGAACAACCGGAGATGAAACCGGAGTCTGGACCCAGGCCTCCACACCAAGCGCCAACCAGGAGATCCACCAAGCAGATAAGGTAAGTAATTGGCGGGACACAGGCACCAAACAGATGCGGTAGATACTTAAGGGCCCATTCTCTTCTTATTGAGCCGGGTAGTATGTACAAAGGGCCGCGGGATTTGCCCGTCCCTCCGCAGTGAGCTTTAATCCAATGTCAATATCCAGGCTATCCATCCCTAGGAACAACAACTACGGCTTCTCCACACAGGTGATGCGGTTAATTACGGAGGGCCGCAGGATTTGCCCGTCCCTCCGAAAAGAGCCTAATAGTATTGTGGGTCCCAAGCTTAAAGTTATGTTGGTCAAAAGATCTATTCACAGATCCAGTAGTGGACGGTGATCCACTCTGTTTATTAAACTCAGCTTCCAAAAACTGACACTGTTACTGTTCTTAATTCAGCAGCGGTTTCCGACCAAACGTCTGCAGGGTATTCTGTCCTTTAACCCGACCAGGTTACCTACAGGGATGTATTATAGGCAAATCCGTTCATAAGGACTTCAAAACATTTGAAACAGTGAACAGTTTAAGACTGGCAGGAGTATAGGTGGAGTGCTTCAGCCACCAAGCACATTTAGGGCTGTAAGTAGGACTTCCACTGCTTAATCCATAGATCTCTTATCCAAGCCAAACATACTCAGTGAGGCCAAGGAAAGCTGCGGTGAGGCTGGTAGATGGAAAGTGTCTCAGACGCTGAGATTCAGAGCAACGGCAGCTACCTGTTGTTACCTGTTCGATCCGCCCCCAGCCGGAAATCTTAAGCAACTTTCTAATTTACTCCTATTATCACATTTTCTTCATTCTCTTGGTATCTTTATTTGAAAAGCAAGAATGAACGAAGAAAAATTAATAAAAGGAGTAAATTATAAAGTTGCTTAAAATTGCATTCTCTATTTGAATCATGAAAGGAAAAATTTGGGTTCAGTGTCCCTTTAAGTTAATCGGTTCCAATCTGCTGCACTACCAGTTGATCTTCTCTGAGGTATGATAAAGGTATGTGGTTTTTAGTGGGACTGGAAGGCTAGGGGTTTGATCTGAAGTCTTATAAGGGCATTTAACTGACATGAGCAGCACAGCTGATATGGACAGTTTTCTGAGGGGTCTGCAGGACTTTGGAGTTTCATGTGTGAACTTGGTTGAAAGGATCTGCAGGGCTTGTTTGTGTTTTAATAAGGACATGTGTATAACAGGGGCTGCAGGGCCATGAGTCTGATGTAGAAATGTTGCTGAGCACAATATAGTGCCAGGGACTATTCTGAGATCTAACCAAGGCCTCACATACACATATTGGTGTACATACTGTTGTGTCTAGTATCTCTATGGAGTAGAGCTGGCAACCCTATCAGTGACATCAGAGGGGCCTTATACAAGTCACATAACACTTTCCTACAACAGCAGGCAGCCCACTACAACACCAAGGTAGCTCATACTACTTTTTACATACAAGTTTACTATTTTGCAAACAGGACTGTACATGTGCTAGCAGCACCCGTAGCTCAGGTGAATTAGGCACGTTTCAATATACTTGTGATGTTACATCTGACATAATTAGTGTTTCCAAATGTTACGCATTTTACAGGAGTAACGCCACAAACTATCTGACTCCTCCCCAAAGAACTTGGCCACACCCACTGACTTTCAGGTTCACTCAACACTCAACTAGTCTGCAGAGACTCCTCTATTTTACATGCCTCTCAGTTATATCCCTAAGTCTCCACAAGGTTCAGAGTTCAGTCTGTTAGTTTCCTGTTGTCAGTCCGGTAAATCTACTGAAGTCTGTAATTTCAAAGAACACTAAGCAGCCAAGTTTACAGAACCCTGGGTGTAAGATATTAGGGAAAGCATTACAAAATGAAATAACTTTATCAGTAAGGTAGCCCATAGGTATTTTGTTGTCTAGTGATAGATCTAACCATAATTATAAGATATATTTGCTTTTGTGTGTGTTTGAAGAGAATCAAACAACTAATGAATTTCTACCTGGTCTCTGCACCTGTGTTATTGCAGGAATATCAGTATCATTTACCTATTTCCATTTTTTTTCCTTCTCATTCCCTGGTATTTGATTTTACAAGCCTTGTCATTACCACCTTCTGAAGCATTGTCACGTTTCTCTTAGGAGCCTCAAAATATCTGAGTAAAAAGGTTTTCTCTTGTTAAGTGTATCCAGTCCACGGATCATCCATTACTTATGGGATATTAACTCCTCCCCAACAGGAAGTGCAAGAGGATTCACCCAGCAGAGCTGCTATATAGCTCCTCCCCTAACTGCCATTACCAGTCATTCTCTTGCACCCAACGAATAGATAGGATGTGTGAGAGGACTGTGGTGATTATACTTAGTTTCATACCTTCAATCAAAAGTTTGTTATTTTATAATAGCACCGGAGTGTGTTATTCCTTCTCTGGTAGAATTTGAAGAAGAATCTACCTGAGTTTTTCTATGATTTTAGCCGGAGTAGTTAAGATCATATTGCTGTTTCTCGGCCATCTGAGGAGAGGTAAACTTCAGATCAGGGGACAGCGGGCAGATTAATCTGCAAAGAGGTATGTAGCAGCTTATTATTTTCTGACAATGGAATTGATGAGAAAATTCTGCCATACCGATATAATGTAAACTCAGCCTTAAATGCAGTAGCAGCAACTGGTATCAGGCTGTCATGTATGTATATTTTACACTTCAGTATTCTGGGGAATGGCACTTCACTGGAATTATACTATATGCATAAAACTTTAGCCTAATTTGCAGGGACTAGCAACAGGCTTTTTAATAACACTCAATTTATTAATGTTAAACGTTTTTTGCTGGCATGTAAAATCGTTTAATTTTCTGAGGTACTGGGTGAAAAAATGTTTTGGGCACTATTTTTTTCCACTTGGCAGTCGTTTTATTTAATTTATGACAGTTTACTGATCTCTCTCACTGTTATGTGTGAGGGGGAGGGGCCTTTTTTGGCGCTTTTGCTACGCATCAAAAAATTCAGTCAGAAGTTTATTGTCTTCCCTGCATGATCCGGTTCATCTCTACAGAACTCAGGGGTCTTCAAAACTTGTTTTGAGGGAGGTAATCACTCACAGCAGAGCTGTGAGATTGTAGTTGACTGTGATAAAAAAACGTTTATTTCTGTATTATTTTTTTTTTTTTTTTTCTGCTATCAGGGTTAGTTATCCTTTGCTAATGGGAGCAATCCTTTGCTAAAATTGTGTTTTTTACAAAGATTTGATGCTATAACTTTTCAGTTTATTAATTTTCAACTGTCATAACTTTTTCTGTGCTTCTTATAGGCACAGTACGTTTTCATATTATAGTAAATTACTTGAAAAGTATTTCCAAGTTGCTAGTTTATTTGCTAGTGTGTTAAACATGTCTGATTCAGAGGAAGATATCTGTGCTATATGTGCTAAAGCCAAAGTGGAGCCCAATAGAAATTTATGTACTAACTGTATTGATGCTACTTTAAATAAAAGTCAATCTGTACAAATTGAACATATTTCACCAAACAACGAGGGGAGAGTTATGCCGACTAACTCGCCTCACGTGTCAGTACCTGCATCTCCCGCTCGGGAGGTGCGTGATATTGTAGCGCCGAGTACATCTGGGCGGCCATTACAAATCACATTACAGGATATGGCTACTGTTATGACTGAAGTTTTGGCTAAATTACCAGAACTAAGAGGTAAGCGTGATCACTCTGGGGTGAGAACAGAGTGCGCTGATAATATTAGGGCCATGTCAGACACTGCGTCACAATTTGCAGAACATGAGGACGGAGAGCTTCATTCTGCGGGTGACGGTTCTGATCCAAACAAACTGGATTCAGATATTTCAAATTTTAAATTTAAGCTGGAAAACCTCCGTGTATTACTAGGGGAGGTGTTAGCGGCTCTGAATGATTGTAACACAGTTGCAATACCAGAGAAAATGTGTAGGTTGGATAAATATTTTGCGGTACCGGCGAGTACTGACGTTTTTCCTATACCTAAGAGACTTACTGAAATTGTTACTAAGGAGTGGGATAGACCCGGTGTGCCGTTCTCACCCCCTCCGATATTTAGAAAGATGTTTCCAATAGACGCCACCACACGGGACTTATGGCAAACGGTCCCTAAGGTGGAGGGAGCAGTTTCTACTTTAGCTAAGCGTACCACTATCCCGGTGGAGGATAGCTGTGCCTTTTCAGATCCAATGGATAAAAAGTTAGAGGGTTACCTTAAGAAAATGTTTGTTCAACAAGGTTTTATATTGCAACCTCTTGCATGCATTGCGCCTGTCACGGCTGCAGCAGCATTTTGGTTTGAGTCTCTGGAAGAGACACTTGAATCAGCTCCATTAGATGAGATTACATACAAGCTTAAAGCCCTTAAGTTAGCTAACTCATTTATTTCAGATGCCGTAGTACATTTAACTAAACTTACGGCTAAGAATTCCGGATTCGCCATTCAGGCACGCAGAGCACTGTGGCTAAAATCCTGGTCAGCTGACGTTACTTCTAAATCTAAATTGCTTAATATACCTTTCAAAGGGCAGACCTTATTCGGGCCCGGACAGTCTAATTTTCATTCCTTTCGTAATTTCAAAGCAGGAGCAGCATCAACTTCCTCTGCACCAAAACAGGAAGGAGCTGTTGCTCGCTACAGACAAGGCTGGAGACCTAACCAGTCCTGGAACAAGGGCAAGCAGGCCAGGAAACCTGCTGCTGCCCCTAAGACAGCATGAATCGAGGGCCCCCGATCCGGGAACGGATCTAGTGGGGGGCAGACTTTCTCTCTTCGCCCAGGCTTGGGCAAGAGATGTCCAGGATCCCTGGGCGTTAGAGATCATATCTCAGGGATACCTTCTAGACTTCAAATTCTCTCCCCCAAGAGGGAGATTTCATCTGTCAAGGTTGTCAACAAACCAAATAAAGAAAGAGGCGTTTCTACGCTGCGTACAAGATCTTTTATTAATGGGAGTGATCCATCCGGTTCCGCGGTCGGAACAAGGACAAGGGTTTTACTCAAATCTGTTTGTGGTTCCCAAAAAAGAGGGAACTTTCAGGCCAATCTTGGATTTAAAGATCCTAAACAAATTCCTAAGAGTTCCATCGTTCAAAATGGAAACTATTCGGACAATTTTACCCATGATCCAAAAGGGTCAGTACATGACCACAGTGGATTTAAAGGATGCTTACCTTCACATACCGATTCACAAAGATCATTACCGGTATCTAAGGTTTGCCTTTCTAGACAGGCATTACCAGTTTGTAGCTCTTCCATTCGGATTGGCTACGGCTCCGAGAATCTTCACAAAGGTTCTGGGTGCTCTTCTGGCGGTACTAAGACCGCGAGGAATTGCGGTAGCTCCGTACCTAGACGACATTCTGATACAAGCTTCAAGCTTTCAAACTGCCAAGTCTCATACAGAGTTAGTACTGGCATTTCTAAGGTCGCATGGATGGAAGGTGAACGAAAAGAAGAGTTCTCTCTTTCCACTCACAAGAGTTCCCTTCTTGGGGACTCTTATAGATTCTGTAGAAATGAAGATTTACCTGACAGAAGACAGGTTAACAAAGCTTCAAAATGCATGCCGTGTCCTTCATTCCATTCAACACCCGTCAGTAGCTCAATGCATGGAGGTGATCGGCTTAATGGTAGCAGCAATGGACATAGTACCCTTTGCATGCCTACATCTCAGACCGCTGCAATTGTGCATGCTAAGTCAGTGGAATGGGGATTACTCAGACTTGTCCCCTACTCTGAATCTGGATCAAGAGACCAGAAATTCTCTTCTATGGTGGCTTTCTCGGCCACATCTGTCCAGGGGGATGCCATTCAGCAGGCCGGACTGGACAATTGTAACAACAGACGCCAGCCTACTAGGTTGGGGCGCTGTCTGGAATTCTCTGAAGGCTCAGGGACAATGGAATCAGGAGGAGAGTCTCCTACCAATAAACATTCTGGAATTGAGAGCAGTTCTCAATGCCCTTCTGGCTTGGCCCCAGTTAACAACTCGGGGGTTCATCAGGTTTCAGTCGGACAACATCACGACTGTAGCTTACATCAACCATCAGGGAGGGACAAGAAGCTCCCTAGCAATGATGGAAGTATCAAAGATAATTCGCTGGGCAGAGTCTCACTCTTGCCACCTGTCAGCAATCCACATCCCGGGAGTGGAGAACTGGGAGGCGGATTTCTTAAGTCGTCAGACTTTTCATCCGGGGGAGTGGGAACTTCATCCGGAGGTCTTTGCCCAAATACTTCGACGTTGGGGCAAACCAGAGATAGATCTCATGGCGTCTCGACAGAACGCCAAGCTTCCTCGTTACGGGTCCAGATCCAGGGATCCGGGAGCGGTTCTCATAGATGCTTTGACAGCACCTTGGACCTTCGGGATGGCTTATGTGTTTCCACCCTTCCCGATGCTTCCTCGATTGATTGCCAGAATCAAACAGGAGAGAGCATCAGTGATTCTAATAGCGCCTGCATGGCCATGCAGGACTTGGTATGCAGATCTAGTGGACATGTCATCCTGTCCACCTTGGTCGCTACCTCTGAAACAGGACCTTCTGATCCAGGGTCCCTTCAAACATCAAAATCTAATTTCTCTGAAGCTGACTGCTTGGAAATTGAACGCTTGATTTTATCAAAACGTGGTTTTTCTGAGTCAGTTATTGATACCTTAATACAGGCTAGGAAGCCTGTTACCAGAAAGATTTACCATAAGATATGGCGCAAATACTTATATTGGTGCGAATCCAAGAGTTACTCATGGAGTAAGGTTAGGATTCTGAGGATATTGTCTTTTCTACAAGAAGGTTTAGAAAAGGGTTTATCCGCTAGTTCCTTAAAGGGACAGATTTCAGCTCTGTCCATTCTTTTACACAAACGTCTGTCAGAAGTTCCGGACGTTCAAGCTTTTTGTCAGGCTTTAGCTAGGATCAAGCCTGTGTTTAAAACTGTTGCTCCACCATGGAGTTTGAACTTAGTTCTTAATGTTTTACAGGGGGTTCCGTTTGAACCCCTTCATTCCATTGATATCAAGTTGTTATCTTGGAAAGTTCTGTTTTTAATGGCGATTTCCTCGGCTCGAAGAGTCTCTGAGTTATCTGCCTTACATTGTGATTCTCCTTATCTGATTTTTCATTCAGACAAGGTAGTTCTGCGTACTAAACCTGGGTTCCTACCTAAGGTGGTCACTAACAGGAATATCAATCAAGAGATTGTGGTTCCATCTTTGTGTCCTAATCCTTCTTCGAAAAAGGAACGTCTGCTACACAATCTAGATGTAGTCCGTGCCCTGAAATTTTATCTACAGGCAACTAAGGATTTTCGACAAACGTCTTCCCTGTTTGTCGTTTATTCTGGTCAGAGGAGAGGTCAAAAAGCTTCGGCTACCTCTCTCTCCTTTTGGCTTCGTAGCATAATACGTTTAGCCTATGAGACTGCTGGACAGCAGCCTCCTGAAAGAATTACAGCACATTCTACTAGAGCTGTGGCTTCCACTTGGGCCTTTAAGAATGAGGCTTCTGTTGAACAGATTTGCAAGGCTGCAACTTGGTCTTCTCTTCATACTTTTTCCAAATTTTACAAATTTGACACTTTTGCTTCTTCGGAGGCTGTTTTTGGGAGAAAGGTTCTTCAGGCAGTGGTTCCTTCCGTATAAAGAGCCTGCCTGTCCCTCCCGTCATCCGTGTACTTTAGCTTTGGTATTGGTATCCCATAAGTAATGGATGATCCGTGGACTGGATACACTTAACAAGAGAAAACATAATTTATGCTTACCTGATAAATTTATTTCTCTTGTAGTGTATCCAGTCCACGGCCCGCCCTGTCACTTTAAGGCAGGTAATTTTTCCATTAAACTACAGTCACCACTGCACCCTATGGTTTTCCTTTCTCTGCATGTTTTCGGTCGAATGACTGGTAATGGCAGTTAGGGGAGGAGCTATATAGCAGCTCTGCTGGGTGAATCCTCTTGCACTTCCTGTTGGGGAGGAGTTAATATCCCATAAGTAATGGATGATCCGTGGACTGGATACACTACAAGAGAAATAAATTTATCAGGTAAGCATAAATTATGTTTTATCCCCTGAACCTTCAAACCTGGCATTCCACCAGAACAAAAAGTGGGCATCAAACTACATTTATAAAAGCAAGTAAGTCATTTAATTAGCTCTCCTACAGAATAGCTCATTATACATTGCTTCCACTACAGCTAAGCATTTGCGACACGCAGAATCTCTTTCCTTATGCTGCTATGCTTTATAGGCTAAGATCAGAGAGTACTTCCTAACAGAATCTGTATTAGAATAGGTAAACGCAAAAAAAAGATGATGTATCATTAACATTTTAAAGGGACACTCAAGTCAAAATCAACTTATATGATTCAGACAGATCATTCAGTTTTAAAGGGACACTGAACCCACATTTTTTTTCTTTCGTGATTCAGATAGAGCATGCAATTTTAAGCAACTTTCTAATTCACTCCTATTATAAAATTTTCTTCGTTCTCTTGCTATCTTTATTTGAAAAAGAATGCATATAAGCTTTTTTTTTTTTTTTTTTTTTTTTTGTTCAGACTCTGGACAGCACTTTTTTATTGGTGGATGAATTTAACCACCGATCCGCAAGAACATCCCAGGTTGTTCACCAAAAATGGGCAGGCATCTAAACTTACAATCTTTGCATTTCAAATAAAGATGCCAAGAGATTGAAGGAAATTTGCTAATAGGAGTAAATTAGAAAGTTGCTTAAAATTTCATGCTCTATCTAAATCATGAAAGAAAAAATTTGGGTTCAGTTCCCTTTAAGACACTTTCCAATTTACTTCCGTTATCAAATTTTGAATTTTTTTTTTTATATTCACACTTTCTGGGGAACAAGATACTACTGAGCATGTGCACAAGCTCACAGGGTATACGTATACTATTTAAAACTGAGGCTGTGGGTATTTTACATAAAATGGAAAATTCAAGAACAAGGTGTCATGAGCTCAAGCTAAAGGGTAGTAGATTCAGAAGTAATTTGAGGAAGCACTTCTTTACAGAAAGAGTGATTGATTTATGGAATAAACTTCCTCAAGAGGTAGTAGCAACAAACACTGTGGGGGACTTTAAAAATGCATGGGACAAGCCTACGAACTAGATAAGTTTATACTGTTAGGTAAGGTCGGGCAGACTTGCTGGGCCTATGGCTCTTATCTGCCGTCAATATCTATGTTTCTATGTTTCTATGTTACTAGTCTGTGATTGGCTGATGTCTGTCACATGATATTTGTTCCTAAAGAAATATAGGTATAGATAAAACACAGGAATGTAAAATATGCGTTTTGCGCATCGTATTTCGAGTTTTAGATTTTAACACAGATAAAAAAACACACACTGTAAAATATTCTAAATAATCCATAGAATATATCTACATATTTTATAGTATGTTTAATCATTTTTAATAAGTTGTATTAATTATCTTTATATATTTAATATTTCAATAACGTACCTTAAAGGAACTGTCACAACAACTTTCCAATTTACTTTTATCATCAAAAATTGGCTTTGATCTCTTGATATTCTTTGTTGAAAACTAAACCTAATTTTTTATGTCCTTGAAGGCCGCCTCTTATCTCCGTGCATTTTGACAGTTTTTCACAGTTCGCGCCAGTTCATGTGTGCCATATAGACAACATTATGCTCACTGAGATAAGGGGGCAGTCTGCAGAGGCTTAGATAGAAGGTAATTACAGAGGTAAAATGTGTATTAATATAACCGTCTTGGTTAGGGGAATGGGTAATATATATACTGGGCATGTTTGCTCAACTGTTTTTATTTCAGCATTTATATTTATTTAATAATTTTAATTTATAGAACCGCTTTCTGGTTTGGTGAGATATAAAAATTCTGAAATCAAGAATAATAATACAAGTTTCTATTAGACGGACTTATCTTCTGAAACTGGATTATAAACCGTAAAATATCGTTGTGCCTGAAGAAGTAGTACCATGCAGTACTAGGGGAAATGCGTTGCAGTATTTTATAATTACTGTGCCTTAGTTTTTTTTTCACTGAATCACATTGGTTTGGTGATTTAATATACCCATTTGATACTAGTGGAGTCTAATCTCTGTTCCTGAGCAAGCTGTACTTACCAGACGGCGCTAGCTGGGGGCTCTGGTTCACTCAGTCTGCCTATATTGCACTTGTTTAGTGCATTTCACATTGTGAGTATTCTTCCTCGTGTATGACAAGCTGTTTGTGTTGGAGTGGAGTAGTGCCATACTATACCATTGGAGCGCCTTCTCTTTTTATTCCGTGTATGACAAGCTGTTTGTGTTGGAGTGGAGTAGTGCCATACTATACCATTGGAGCGCCTTCTCTTTTTATTCCGTGTATGACAAGCTGTTTGTGGTGGAGTGGAGTAGTGCCATACTATACCATTGGAGCGCCTTCTCTTTTTTATTCCGTGTATGACAAGCTGTTTGTGGTGGAGTGGAGTAGTGCCATACTATACCATTGGAGCGCCTTCTCTTTTTATTCCGTGTATGACAAGCTGTTTGTGGTGGAGTGGAGTAGCGCCATACTATACCATTGGAGCGCCTTCTCTTTTTATTCCGTGTATGACAAGCTGTTTGTGGTGGAGTGGAGTAGCGCCATACTATACCATTGGAGCGCCTTCTCTTTTTATTCCGTGTATGACAAGCTGTTTGTGGTGGAGTGGAGTAGTGCCATACTATACCATTGGAGCGCCTTCTCTTTTTATTCCGTGTATGACAATCTGTTTGTGGTGGAGTGGAGTAGTGCCATACTATACCATTGGAGCGCCTTCTCTTTTTATTCCGTGTATGACAAGCTGTTTGTGGTGGAGTGGAGTAGTGCCATACTATACCATTGGAGCGCCTTCTCTTTTTATTCCGTGTATGACAATCTGTTTGTGGTGGAGTGGAGTAGTGCCATACTATACCATTGGAGCGCCTTCTCTTTTTATTCCGTGTATGACAATCTGTTTGTGGTGGAGTGGAGTAGTGCCATACTATACCATTGGAGCGCCTTCTCTTTTTATTCCGTGTATGACAAGCTGTTTGTGGTGGAGTGGAGTAGCGCCATACTATACCATTGGAGCGCCTTCTCTTTTTATTCCGTGTATGACAATCTGTTTGTGGTAGAGTGGAGTAGTGCCATACTATACCATTGGAGCGCCTTCTCTTTTTATTCCGTGTATGACAAGCTGTTTGTGTTGGAGTGGAGTAGTGACATACTATACCATTGGAGCGCCTTCTCTTTTTATTCCGTGTATGACAAGCTGTTTGTGGTGGAGTGGAGTAGTGCCATACTATACCATTGGAGCGCCTTCTCTTTTTATTCTTTTGGAGTATCTTGGATTTACATTTGGAAAAGAGCTGATCGTTGATGTGGTTTTAACCTTTGGATGGAAGCCTGAACTGGCACCTTTATTATATGAACTTCTTTACAGTGGGACACATTTTTTATATAATTAACAAGTGCATAGTAAAAAGACAATGATTTAACACCTACTCTGAATTTCAAATAAGCAGTAGATTTTTTTTTCTGACAAGTTTTATTTTTTCTCCCATTTTCTGGTACCCTGTATCATGTGACAGATATCAGCCAATCAAAGACTAGTAAACGTATACCCTGTGAGCTTATGCACTTGCTCAGTAGGATCTTGTTCCCCAGAAAGTGTGTACATAAAAAGACTGTCCAAAATTTGATAATGGAAGTAAATTGGAAAGTGTCTTAAAAACTGCATGCTCTTTCTGAATCATAAAAGTTTATTTTGACTTCAGTGTCCCTTTTAAAGCATTTTTTTGCACTTGTATATCCCTTTAAGCCTATCATTTTATTCAACTTGTGCTTTTAAAATTCTGCTAATTATTGAATGCGTATTGTGATCAGGATGGGCCTTTTATACTGTGTGTGTGGGTGTGTTATATTAATGTTATCAAATATCAATACTTGTTATCTCTCTATACTGTGTGTGTGTTTGTGTGTGTGTATATATATATATATGTATATGTTTGTGTATTTATATAATTGTGTGTGTATTTATATAAATATATTTGTGTAGATACAGATATGTGTGTGTATGTGTGTATATATATATATATATTTAGTATATAAAAATATGCATGTATGTTTGTGTGTGTATGTATGTGTGGATATATATATATATATATACACTGTATGTATATATGTGTGTGTGTGTTTATATTATTGTGTGTATGTATATATATATATATATACTGCATGTGTCTGTGTATGTATATATTTATATAAGTATATTTGTGTGGCTATACACGTGTGTGTGTATATTTATATAAATATATGTATGTTTTTATGTGTGTATGTATGTGTATATATATATATATATATATATATATATATATATATTATTATTTTTTTGTGTTTGTGTGGTGTGGTTTTATATAATTATGTGTCTGTATATATTTATATAAGTATATTTGTGTGGCTATACACGTGTGTGTGTGTGTATTTATATAAATATATGTATGTGTTTATGTGTGTATGTATGTACTGAATAAATCTACTTTTTTATTAAGACCAGAGAGTGCTGTCTCCTACTTGCCATATATATATATATATATATATATATATATATATATATATATATATATATATACTGTATGTATGTATATATATATATATATATATATATATATATATATATATATATTTGTGTGTGTGGTATGGTTTTATATAATTATGTGTCTGTGTATGTATATATTTATATACGTATATTTGTGTGGCTATACACGTGTATGTGTGTGTGTATATATTTGTATAAATATATGTATGTTTATGTGTGTGTATATATATATATATATATATATATATATATATATATATATATATATATATATATATATATATATATTTGTGTGTGTGTGGTGTGGTTTTATATAATTATATGTCTGTGTATGTATATATTTGTGTGGATATACATATATGTGTGAGTATATATTTATATAAATATATGTATGTTTGTATGTGTTTATCTGTGTGTGTATGTATGTATATATATATATATATATAGATAGATAGATAGATAGATAGATAGATATAGTGTTTATCTGTGTGTGTGTATATATATATATATATATATATATATATATATATATATATATAGAGAGAGAGAGAGAGAGAGAGAGAGAGAGAGAGAGAGAGAGAGAGAGAGAGAGAGAGAGAGAGAGATTTGTGTGTGTGTGTGGTTTTATATAATTATGTGTCTGTGTATGTATATATTTGTGTGGATCTACATATATGTGTGTGTATATATTTATATAAATATATGTATGTTTGTATGTGTTTATGTGTGTGTGTATATATCTATATAAATATATGTATGTTTGTATGTGTTTATGTGTGTGTGTATATATATCTATATAAATATATGTATGTTTGTATGTGTTTATATGTGTGTGTATATATTTATATAATTATATGTATGTGTGTGTGTGTGAATAAATATTTGCATACATAATTATGCACTTATCTTTATCTTACCATATTAATCATCTCTTCTTGATTTGAAAGATGATACCGTATATATGAGCTGTAAATGCCTTTACTCAATAAATCCATTCAAAGGTCATTTTGCTTTCATAGTTTAACGGTGAGAAACACCCATTCAATCACATCCTGTGTTGGACACCTTGAGGAACAGATCTGCCAGACCAGAAACTCTCACACCCAAATTTGGATCATTTTAACTGAAAGCTGCATTCATTTTGTTCTAAGGTATTGTTCACATCATTCAGTGTATTTTGCTAAGCAGAGTGTTTCATACACTTTCAGACTCATGCAGTATAAAGTCAGCTAAAAAGTACAATGATTATGCAGGTGGGGTTAAATAAATACAAATACTAAACAGAAGGGACGATAACTTATAATGACAAACAAACCTGAACAGGTAAAATAGCTTCATTAAAGGGTCATGAAACCAAAACTTGTCTTTCATGATTTATACAGAACATACCATTTTAAACAACTGTCTTATTTACTTCTATTATCAACTTTTCTTCGTTGTCTTGGTATCTTTTGTGGAAAAGCAGGAGGGTTAGCTCAGGAGCGTGCACATGTCTGGAGCACTATATTGCAGCAGTTTTGCAAGAATGTTAGCCATTTGCAAGAGCACTAGATGGCAGCAATATTTCAAGCCATATAGTGCTCCAAACAACTACCTTGGTATCTCTTCAACAAAGAATACCATGGGAATGAAGCAAAATTTGATAATAGAAGTAAATTGGAGACTTTTTTTTTTAAATTGTCGGAAGTTCAAAAGAAAAATTGGGGGTTTCATATCCCGGGAAGGAATGTACTATTAAAGTATATGCATACAGTGGCCCAGATTAGCAGCATTTAAAGGGATAGTCTAGTTAAAATTAAACTTTCATGATTCAGATAGAGCATGCAATTTTAAACAACTTTCTAATTTACTCCTATTTTAATTTTTTCTTCGTTCTCTTGGTATCTTTATTTGAATGTAAGCTTAGGTTCATCACCTGGGTAGCGCTTGCTGATTGGTGGCTACATTTAGACACTAATCAGAAAGAACTACCCAGGTGCTAAACCAAAAATGGGCCGGCTCCTATGTTTACATTCCTGCTTTTTCAAATAAAGATAGCAAGAGAACGATGACAAATTGATAATAGGAATAAATAAGAAAGTTTAATTTTGACTAGACAATTCCTTTAAGCAATATATAGTGTCAATAGTTCCCTTCTTCATGCCTGTTACACTGGCCTTGAAATGCTACCTGCCAGTCCATAGCCAATATATGAGTAGATCATGGGAGTCCACATCTGGAGGACTGAATACTGCGCCCAATCAGTGTTGCCTTTGGTGTTTCAAATGTAGCGAAAACGAGAGATATAAATATTGTATGGGAATTCAGCCAATTGCATTATTAGATCGCATTTAATCAGTGCTCCATATCAGGAGGAACAAGGTATAGAAAAAAAAACCTACCATGAATTGCTGTACCCTTTTACATGGTCAATACCTGACATCTCTTTGTTTCCATGGCAAAGTAGAGTTTTGCTCACGTTGCAACTTTTTTATGACAATCTTGTTAAGACGAAATAACTATGGGAGTTGACCCTATCAGTCAATGAACATTAATACTGCTGTATCAGATGTGCACAAACGTGAATCTCAGTTGAAATTTAAAAAGCTTTTACTTAGAAGGACTTGAAAACCAAATTTATTCTTTCATGATTCAGATGGAGCATGCAATTTAAAACAACTTTCTAATTTATTTCTATTATCAAATTTTCTTAGTTCTCTTGGTATCTTTTGTTGAAAAGGTGGGAAGTAAACATACACGTCTGCAGCAGTATATGGCATCAATATTGCAAGAATGTCTTCCATTTACAAGAGCACTAGATAGCAGCCCTATTTTCTGTCATGTAGAGCTTGAGGTATGTCCATGCTACCTAACTAGGTATCTCTTCAAAAAAGAATACCATAAGAACGAAGCAAATTTGATAATAGACGTAACCTGAAAATTTGTCCTGTCTGAATAGCAATAGAAAACAAATTGGGTTTCTTGTTCCTTAAAATGACACTAAAGGCAAAATTAAAGGGCCATTAGTAAAAATAAAATAAAAAATACACGCTCTAATTTATAGAACATGCAATTTTAAAACTAGCAACCCTGTGATGCTGTGTGTTTTATCCCAGCAATCTGCTGATTGGGTCAGCGGCAGTTTCCACTTGGGATGTAAAGTTCTCCCTAGCTACTGATTGGTACTTTATCTATGTGTTTAACCCATGCATTGATTTGCAGGGACGCTTTTTGAAATGACATTAAAAAATTATAACATGACATTTTTTTTACTATAATGACCCATTAAGGTTTCATGATTTGACTAGAGCATACAATTTAAAAGGGACTTTCCAGTTCACTTTCATTATCAAATTGTGTACAGTTTTTTTATATGCACTATAAGAGGCACCAGCTCCTACTGAGCATGAGCAAGAGTTCATAGTGTATACATATGAGTCTGTGATTGGCTGATGGTTGTCACAAGGGGCAGGGAAATGGAAACATTTGGAAACTTGTCAGAAAAAAAACTACTGCTAATTCTAAATTCTAAATGCTGTTGAATTGCCTTTTTATTATGCTTTGGCTGATTCTGCAACTCAAGAGAGGATAAGCTAGACTGCCACCCCTCCCCAATATGAGCAAACTCTATTGAGTTGTGATGTAGGAAACTAAAATGTAGCTTTAAAGGGACATTAAACCCCAACATTTTCTTTCATGATTCAGATAGAAAATATAATTTTAAACAACATTCCTATTTACTTCTATTATCTAATTTGCTTCATTCTTTAGATATCTTTTGTTAAAGAAATAGCAATACACATGGGTGAGCCAAACAAATGAGGCATCTATGTGCAACCACCAATCAGAAGCTACTGAGCCTATCTAGATATGCTTTCTAGGAAAGAATATCAAGAGAAGGAAGCAAATTAGATAATAGAAGTAAATTAGAAAGTTGTTTAAAATGGTATTCTCCATCTGAATCATGAAAGAAAAAAATTGGGTTTAATGTCCCTTTAAAGGGATATGAAACCCACATTTTTATGTTTTTCATGATTCAGATAGAGCATGCAATTTTAATCAACATTCTAATTTACTCCTATTATCAATTTTTCCTCATTCTCTTGGTATCTTTATTTGAAAAGCAGGAATGTAAGCTTAGGAGCTGGCCCATTTTTGGTTCAGCACCTGGGTAGGGCTTGCTTTTTGGTGGCTAAATGTAGCCACCAATCAGCAAGCACTACCCAGGTGGAATCATGAAAGAAAAAAATTGGGTTTCATATCCCTTTAATAGCAATAAAGACACAAGCTAAAATCTATGGATTATAGGTAACTTCAAACCTTGAGTCTCAAGGTTATTTAAAGTGATGGTAAATCCTAGTGTTTGTGAAACGCTAGGATTTACCATTGGAGCAAATAAAGTATATATAATACTTCATTCTGAAAGCTCCTTTATTTGTTTGCAGCGTTTGCGCACTGAGCTGCTAACGTTATTTTGCTGAGAGGCGACATTTCCACCTCTTAGCCAATAGCTGTGCAGGAAATCCTGCTTGGCGCCAGCTTGCACCAGATTTCACGCACGGCTATTGGCTAAGAGGTGAAAACAACACCTATCAGCCAAATAGCATTCTGCCGTGGGTTGCCTAAGCAGCTCAGCGCAGCGAATGCTGCAAACAAATAAAGGAGTTTTCAGCATGAAGTATTATATACTTCATGACTGAAAGTCCCCTTTATTGTTCCAATGGTAAATCCTATCGTTTCACAAATGCTAGGATTTACCATCATTTTAAGAAATAATTGCCTTACAGATTTTTTTGATAGTCATAAAAAATGACCACTCGCTAGAAATTAAGCATGGCTGTATTTAGGATAGGCGAATGTGGAGAAATTGCAATTTGCTTGGTAGAACAAATATTCCTGTGGAAATTCATTTTGAACAATCAAATCCATTAAAATTCTGTAATCCAATGTTATTTTCGGGTTTTCGAATTTTACTTTAGTTTTCGAGTGTTTATAATTAGATCAAATATTCACATTCGAAAATTCGAATGTAACATTCTACTTAACATATACTATTCAGTAGTTCAATAGTTCATGTGGTAGGGAATTTAGTAAATTGATACATAATAAATATAAATATATTGATTCAAAATGTTCTATTTCGAATATTGAATAATTTGAATATTATTGTAAGAGAGGATTAGAAACACTATTACATTAAACAAATGTTAGAATGTTGTACAAACATTTGAAATTTGAAATAAACAAACAAATTAATTTCATTTTTTCGATGATGCAAAACATTTGCCCATCCCTAGGCTGTATGTTTTAGTGCACTATTAAAACAAATGTTTGCCAACCTGATTGTAAATAAAAATGATCAGGTTTGCTAATTATTTACATTTGTTGTTGCATGAAAAAAATTACATTTGGATATAGAGAATATAACATTTAAATGTCAAATATAAAGTTTGATTTAAAAAGTTAATTTTAATATTTTGAATTTTTTTTTTTTTTTAATATTTTGAAATATTTATTAAAATGTTACAATATCTTATTATATTCTATATACAAAATGTAAAATTCATTAATAAAAAGTGGCTTTAAAGAGAGACTAAACCCGCAATTTTTCTTTCATGATTCAGAGCAGGCAATTTTAACAGCTTTCCAATTAATTTCTATTATCTAATTTGCTTTGTTCTCTTGGATTCATTTGTTGAAAAGCATACCTAAGTAGGCTGAGGAGCAGAAATACACTACTAGGAGCTTGCTGGTGATTGGTGACTGCACATATATACCTTTCCTCTAGCTCTAGTAATGCATTGTTGCTCCTTCAACAAATGATACCAAGACAGTGAAGCAAAATTTAATAATAGAAGTAAATTGTAAAGTTGTTTACAATTGTATGCTTTATATAAATTATAAAATAAAAAATTTGTGTTTCATGTCTTTTTAATTTAAACAAATTGGAATGATTGGACCGAATGTCAAGGTGAACATTTCACCTACCATTTAGATATCATATCGCACTTTTATTTAATTAACATTGTAAAAAAGCACATTATAATTGTGTTTTTTTTTTGGGGGGGGGGGGGGTTACTGTACATTTACATTTGGTGATGAGATAGTAGAATTTGTATAAGTATTTTTTTTTATCTAACAAATACATATTAACATGTATAGTTAGAATGTATGTGTGTATATATTTAGATATACATTACTGTGCAAAAGTCTTAGGCCACCACCAGCTTTGTTGTTTTAGCAAAGTTTTTATGGCAATCCATATTTATTTTTTTGGTCTCTTTATTAAGATACAAACAGAAAATACAGGAAATATGTGCACAAAATATAAAAAGCGCAATTTTCAGAAGAAAATGGCTTCTTCAGGCAAAGGTCAGTATTTGTTGTAACCTCCTTGGCACTAAGCACATCTTGACCTCTTTTAGGGAGACTGTCTGCTATATTATACCAGGTTTCTTTCAGCACTTCCCAGAATTCTTCTTTAGATTTAGATTGTCTTTATTTCTTTCTCTGTCCAGATGATCCCATACTGCCTCTATAATTTTCAGGTTTGGACTCTGTGGAGGCCAGTCCATGACTGTCAGTGTTTTATCAGTTTTTTTTCACTCCAAATATTATTTCACTGCATTAGCAGTGTGCTTGGGGTCATTATCATGCTGAAAAATAAAACCATTCCCAATTAGGTGCTTTTCATAAGGAATGGCAAGATGAATTAAAACCTGTCTGTACTTTTCAGCATTCATGATCCCATCTATTCAGACAATATCGCCAACACCACTGGCAGAAAAGCAGCCCCAAACCAGGACAGACCCGCAACCCTGTTTCACTGAAGGCCGCAAGCACTCATTCTTCCCTCTCTTTCTCCAACTCTTCTTCTCACATATTGTCGATAATTGGACCCAAAAATTTTAAACTTGGATTTGTCACTCCATAATACTCTTTTTCCACTGATCTTCATTCCAATCTTTGTGAGTTTTAGCATATCTTAGCCTTTTCACATTCAAAAAGTGTTTTCTTGGCTGCTACCCTTCCACAAAGATCATTCGGACTGTAGAAGGGTCAACTTTGCATCCCGATGAAGCTGCCAAATGCTGAGCAATGTCCTTGATGGACTTCTTCCGGTCTCTCAAAGAAGAAACTCTGAGAAATGTCTCATCAGAGATTGAAAGTTCTCTTGGCCTTCCAGTCCTTTTTTGTTCTTGACCTCTCCTAATTCCTCAAATTTCATTATAACAGCTTGAATATAACATCTTGAGTATACAGTTTGTTTGCTGATTTCCCTTTGAGAGGGGCCTTGTTGATGCAAAAGTATGATTTTATGTCTGTCAAATTTTGTGATACCACATGAGTATGTAATACTCAAGCATGTCTTGCACAAACCTGGGGTAATTCACCTTTTTCACAGCAGTCATTTTGACATGAAATAGTAGGACAAATACAGGGTTCCATTCCATTTAGGTTTATGAGAGCCAGGTTCCTGCTATTGCTCAAGTGTAAAGGGAGGTCACACTAAAACCTTGAAACTTTAGCCTATAGAAGCAGTTTTTTCTGTTTTTTTTTTCTGTTCTTTAATACTGCATACAAATATCCTGCATTTTCTGGTTGTATTATAATAAAGAGAAATAATTATATATGTTCATTATACCATTGCTAAAACAACAATGAATAATTGATTAAAAAGAATAACATTTCATGTCATGCCATGGCTGAAATATATATATTCCATATAGCATAAAACATTTTTCAAATAACAAAGTATCAAGTTTTCCAGTGGAATGTATTATTATATATTTAAACAACACGATGCATTATAGGAATTAATTTAAAATTAGCATCCTTTATTTTTGCATATTTTAATTGAAACTAAGCCTATTTGTGTAGCCTTTAGCTGCCCTCACTGCAAAAGCAGTTTTTTTTTTTTTTTTTTTTTTGTAATTAGGCTGTAGGTGATACAGCCAATTAGAGGCCAGATCTCCTGAGCCATTAAGCCCCATTTATTAAGAAGCAGATGCAGTTTCAGGGCCTCAGCTTTGCTAGTTAAGTAGCCGCAGTCTTAAGACCGCAGCTACAGTACTTGGACTCTCTGCCACATAAAGTGTGGCAGAGCTATTATTTTATTATTATTATTATCAGTTATTTGTAGAGCCTCAACAGATTCTGTAGCGAAGTTAAATTATCCCAATACAATTGTGATGATTGACAGCCCCAGCTCACTTGCGATTGGCCGCATGCAAGCAGGGGGCAGCATTAGAGTTGCGGATCTGTCCGCGCTCTACAAATAACATCATAACAATCACACATTGTTAGTCCAGCTTTTAATAAATGGAGGAGCCCATTGTCTTAAGTGGTAGTACACTTCCAGCAGGCGTTTGTAAACCCAGGGGTTGGAAGGTGCATTTCTAGCACCAAGGCCTATATTATAACACTTCTAAATAAAGTACGTTTGTCTTTAACACATGAGGTAGTTATTGATCTTTGATCATGTTACATTTTACCTGTGAACAAAGATCAGAATAATTATGGGTGTTAACATGCATAGCATTCCTTTCCTAACCCAACTACATATTTACAGAAGTTAAAACAACTCCTTGCAATTGTTTCATATTTGGTGTTTTGATCCCAAATACAGTTATGTGATCTACGAAATATCAGATTAAATATGAAACCATTAGATCATAAGCACTGCTTACTCAACTGTATTTTTTACCCCATATCTTTATAAGATAACATGATAATGATATTTTAAAAAGTGATGATTATTAGAATATGTTATTTTTGCATTATTGACCCAAGTTATGTATTTAACACCTATGAAAGGGCAAAGCACATATGTAAAGTCCTGCTCAAGAGCAGCAAGCATTGATAGTATTTGGCAGGTCATTTTATTGTAGCTCCTGATTGGAGGGGGTAAGTGCATAGTAATCTAGAGTAAATATATTTGTGTATGGGATTTTTAAAGGGATAGCAAACATCTTGCAATTATTTTCCAGTCTTTCAATAGCTTAAGATATCAGCAATGTGAGTACTGTAATATAACAGATTAACACCTTGCTTGCTGCTGTTGTTTTTCAATAGTCAAATTCATCCACCACTTTTCCTTAGGAGTCAAGTTGCAGGCTACTTTACCCAGTGTTAAGTTTAATGGTACGATTAGGTGTGTTGTGATTAGACAAAAAAAAATGCAGCTTCGAAGAGGACAGCTATAAATTAATGATACGGACACTTTTGGGTGCATAAATGTATGCTTTGCAAACATTATTAAAAAGTACGGCTATACTTGAACATAGTGCAGAATTATGTAAAAAATAATCAAACATTTACTGTCCCTTTAACTATATAGAATGTTTACTCCGTGGTTGCATTACGTAATCTTTATATGAAGGGTAAAGGTCTCCATTTAAGATTTTACTTCCTTTAAGTGTGAGGAACTGTGGAAAGTTGTTTTTTTGTGCATATTTCTTAACAATACTGTAGAATGCACTGTCTACAAACATTTTTTACATATCCACAAATGCTATGAAAAATGTTGCCATGACTATTTTACAAGCCATGCTCAAAATTTGTGTCTGGAAAAATGTTAAACTTGTGTGCAAAAAAGATAAGTGCCATTGTATGAAACCAAACAATTATCACCATTACATCACATTTTGTTTTGTAAATTGATATAAAAATAAATAAAAAAATGTGGGTTTTTTTTGTCTTTTGTTAGTGTACTGTATTCAAAGAAAGTAAAAATAAGAGAGGTGCAAATTTTTAATTAAAATTATTCAGGGTTTTTGTTTTCCCGAATATTCGGTGGCTATATTATTTGGTATTTCTTTCATTTTAATACTGAATTTTAGTTAAACATTTACGTTCACCCGTAACTATAATACTTACCTTAATGTGCTCTGTAAAACGCACTAAGGTAAGTATTAACTGCTTAAAAAAATAAATAAAGTAAATGAATGAATACTGACAATTTTCGTCAATATTTTTTCATTTTCTTTGTGCATTCATTCAGATTTTTGTTTAGTTAAAACTAAACAAAAATCCAATTTTCATGACGAAACAAATTCACATCCTTTTGCAGGGAAATAACAGTTATATTTCTATACAGTATACAGGGTAAGGTGTATGTATTTAATAATTACATGCAAATAATGAACATTTGCTGTGTTGTAGTTGTATGGTCAAAGCTTTGGGAAAAAGATTTAAAGGGACATGCGGAGATGTGTTGTGATTCCTGGAAATGACTACATAGATATGCTTAACAAAGTGGTAAAGAGTGCAGGATGATGATGATGTAACCTATGTGTGAAGAGGCTGTGAGTCTCCACTGGGTATTATCCTGTATGCCTGTATGAGAGGAGTGGGGGGTCTAGGAATATTTCCTTTAGTTGGTTGGTGGTTGTGGTGGACTAGTTTAAGGATAGTTTAATAGGGGGATGGAATTTATTCAATCTTTTCTGAGAATTAATTACTTCTCGCTTTCCTGCTGTCCCACCCATAGAATGTTTCACACAACTGATAGAATTTATACTCACACAATTTTTTTACATTTGAGTGGGATATTTACCTCCAAAATATAGGGACAACCATGGAAACAAGAATGACTCCCCAGTAGCTAACCTATTCATGTCAAACCTTAAAGCTGCATAAGACCCCAGGCACATTTTTGCTACACTGACAACATTGTAATAATATGCACAGTAGGAGAGCAAGAACTAATTAATTTTATTTTTCACAAAATATTTAATGATTCAATCCCAATATCAAACTATCCCTAAAAAAATTAACAAAATAAAGCTAAAATAAAATAAAGTTTTTAATGTGTGAGGAACCTGTACAAACACTATTCTGTTTGTGGCCCTGATAGTCAAAACCTCTCCGCTCAGGTGAGATATTCTAAAATTATCCTCCAGGACTGCAAGATCCCTAGAGACATTTTCAAAAGGCAGATTTTGCTTCACTTTTCCAAGGGTCGTCCCCTGCATTTCTGTATGTGAAGGAAAGACAAGCCCAGTGCAGTATAGCATTGCATGACAGTTCTGCTGCATTTCTGTATGTGAAGGAAAGACAAGCCCAGTGCAGTATAGCATTGCATGACAGTTCTGCTACATTTCTGTATGTGAAGGAAAGACAAGCCCAGTGCAGTATAGCATTGCATGACAGTTCTGCTGCATTTCTGTATGTGAAGGAGAGACAAGCCCAGTGCACTATAGCATTGCATGACAGTTCTGCTGCATTTCTGTATGTGAAGGAAAGACAAGCCCAGTGCAGTATAGCATTGCATGACAGTTCTGCTACATTTCTGTATGTGAAGGAAAGACAAGCCCAGTGCAGTATAGCATTGCATGACAGTTCTGCTGCATTTCTGTATGTGAAGGAGAGACAAGCCCAGTGCAGTATAGCATTGCATGACAGTTCTGCTGCATTTCTGTATGTGAAGGAGAGACAAGCCCAGTGCAGTATAGCATTGCATGACAGTTCTGCTGCATTTCTGTATGTGAAGGAAAGACAAGCACAGTGCAGTATAGCATTGCATGACAGTTCTGCTGCATTTCTGTATGTGAAGGAAAGACAAGCCCAGTGCAGTATAGCATTGCATGACAGTTCTGCTGCATTTCTGTATGTGAAGGAAAGACAAGCCCAGTGCAGTATAGCATTGCATGACAGTTCTGCTGCATTTCTGTATGTGAAGGAAAGACAAGCCCAGTGCAGTATAGCATTGCATGACAGTTCTGCTGCATTTCTGTATGTGAAGGAAAGACAAGCCCAGTGCAGTATAGCATTGCATGACAGTTCTGCTGCATTTCTGTATGTGAAGGAGAGACAAGCCCAGTGCAGTATAGCATTGCATGACAGTTCTGCTGCATTTCTGTATGTGAAGGAGAGACAAGCCCAGTGCAGTATAGCATTGCATGACAGTTCTGCTGCATTTCTGTATGTGAAGGAAAGACAAGCACAGTGCAGTATAGCATTGCATGACAGTTCTGCTGCATTTCTGTATGTGAAGGAAAGACAAGCCCAGTGCAGTATAGCATTGCATGACAGTTCTGCTGCATTTCTGTATGTGAAGGAGAGACAAGCCCAGTGCAGTATAGCATTGCATGACAGTTCTGCTGCATTTCTGTATGTGAAGGAAAGACAAGCCCAGTGCAGTATAGCATTGCATGACAGTTCTGCTGCATTTCTGTATGTGAAGGAAAGACAAGCCCAGTGCAGTATAGCATTGCATGACAGTTCTGCTGCATTTCTGTATGTGAAGGAAAGACAAGCCCAGTGTAGTATAGCATTGCATGACAGTTCTGCTGCATTTCTGTATGTGAAGGAGAGACAAGCCCAGTGCACTATAGCATTGCATGACAGTTCTGCTGCATTTCTGTATGTGAAGGAGAGACAAGCCCAGTGCACTATAGCATTGCATGACAGTTCTGCTGCATTTCTGTATGTGAAGGAAAGACAAGTCCAGTGCAGTATAGCATTGCATGACAGTTCTGCTGCATTTCTGTATGTGAAGGAGAGACAAGCCCAGTGCACTATAGCATTGCATGACAGTTCTGCTGCATTTCTATATGTGAAGGAAAGACAAGCCCAGTGCACTATAGCATTGCATGACAGTTCTGCTGCATTTCTGTATGTGAAGGAAAGACAAGCCCAGTGCAGTATAGCATTGCATGACAGTTCTGCTGCATTTCTGTATGTGAAGGAAAGACAAGCCCAGTGCACTATAGCATTGCATGACAGTTCTGCTACATTTCTGTATGTGAAGGAGAGACAAGCCCAGTGCAGTATAGCATTGCATGACAGTTCTGCTGCATTTCTGTATGTGAAGGAGAGACAAGCCCAGTGCAGTATAGCATTGCATGACAGTTCTGCTGCATTTCTGTATGTGAAGGAAAGACAAGCCCAGTGCAGTATAGCATTGCATGACAGTTCTGCTGCATTTCTGTATGTGAAGGAAAGACAAGCCCAGTGCAGTATAGCATTGCATGACAGTTCTCCTGCATTTCTGTATGTGAAGGAGAGACAAGCCCAGTGCAGTATAGCATTGCATGACAGTTCTGCTGCATTTCTGTATGTGAAGGAAAGACAAGCCCAGTGCAGTATAGCATTGCATGACAGTTCTGCTGCATTTCTGTATGTGAAGGAGAGACAAGCCCAGTGCACTATAGCATTGCATGACAGTTCTGCTGCATTTCTGTATGTGAAGGAAAGACAAGCCCAGTGCAGTATAGTATTGCATGACATGACAGTTCTGCTGCATTTCTGTATGTGAAGGAGAGACAAGCCCAGTGCAGTATAGCATTGCATGACAGTTCTGCTGCATTTCTGTATGTGAAGGAGAGACAAGCCCAGTGCAGTATAGCATTGCATGACAGTTCTGCTGCATTTCTGTATGTGAAGGAGAGACAAGCCCAGTGCAGTATAGCATTGCATGACAGTTCTGCTGCATTTCTGTATGTGAAGGAAAGACAAGCCCAGTGCAGTATAGCATTGCATGACAGTTCTGCTGCATTTCTGTATGTGAAGGAAAGACAAGCCCAGTGCAGTATAGCATTGCATGACAGTTCTGCTGCATTTCTGTATGTGAAGGAAAGACAAGCCCAGTGCAGTATAGCATTGCATGACAGTTCTGCTGCATTTCTGTATGTGAAGGAAAGACAAGCCCAGTGTAGTATAGCATTGCATGACAGTTCTGCTGCATTTCTGTATGTGAAGGAGAGACAAGCCCAGTGCAGTATAGCATTGCATGACTGTTCTGCTGCATTTCTGTATGTGAAGGAGAGACAAGCCCAGTGCAGTATAGCATTGCATGACAGTTCTGCTGCATTTCTGTATGTGAAGGAAAGACAAGCCCAGTGCAGTATAGTATTGCATGACTGTTCTGCTGCATTTCTGTATGTGAAGGAAAGACAAGCCCAGTGCAGTATAGCATTGCATGACAGTTCTGCTGCATTTCTGTATGTGAAGGAAAGGCAAGCCCAGTGCAGTATAGCATTGCATGACAGTTCTGCTGCATTTCTGTATGTGAAGGAAAGGCAAGCCCAGTGCAGTATAGCATTGCATGACAGTTCTGCTGCATTTCTGTATGTGAAGGAGAGACAAGCCCAGTGCAGTATAGCATTGCATGACAGTTCTGCTGCATTTCTGTATGTGAAGGAAAGACAAGCCCTGTGCAGTATAGCATTGCATGACAGTTCTGCTGCATTTCTGTATGTGAAGGAAAGACAAGCCCAGTGCAGTATAGCATTGCATGACAGTTCTGCTGCATTTCTGTATGTGAAGGAAAGACAAGCCCAGTGCAGTATAGCATTGCATGACAGTTCTGCTGCATTTCTGTATGTGAAGGAAAGACAAGCCCAGTGCAGTATAGGATTGCATGACAGTTCTGCTGCATTTCTGTATGTGAAGGAGAGACAAGCCCAGTGCAGTATAGCATTGCATGACAGTTCTGCTGCATTTCTGTATGTGAAGGAGAGACAAGCCCAGTGCACTATAGCATTGCATGACAGTTCTGCTGCATTTACACCATGCCTACTATTTTATATCACTTTACACTTCAGATTATTTTATTACTTTTAAACTTTGCACTTTCTGTTTTGTGTTTTATTTTGTATACAGCAGTGTGGTTTTACAAATTCTGATTATGCCTTCACATTTTCTGTGTATCAAGTTAGGCTCACATTAAAGTTCCTGTCATGTATGGTTCCTCTGTATTAGATTTGCAGTTATAATTCTTAAATTTAGTCTTATAATAAACCTCTTTCACGTTCCATATCACACACATTCATTACCCATTAATGTATATTTTGTTACTTCTATTATCATTCATGTGGAGATTTAGGCCTCAGGATACACTGACATGACAGTATTTAACCATTTGGATGACTGAGCTGCAACTCATTAATATGAATGTACTATGCACCGATATTAAAGGGATATGAAACAAAATTATGATTCAGATAGAGCATACAATTGTAAAGATTACACTTTTCTTCCGTTATTAATCTGATTAATTCTCTTGATATCCTTTATTGAATGAGCAGCAATGCCCTTCTGAGAGCTTGCTGAACACATTGGGTGAGCCAATGACAAGAGGAATATATGTGCTGCCAACAATCAGCTGCTAGCTCTCATTAGTGCATTGCTGCTCCTAACAGCAGCCAACCAGCTGACTAGAAAATATCACATGAACATCTCTATGTAAAACAGGAAGATATCTGGTTAGGTGAAGAAATTTATAGGTAAATTAAGTTCTGTGTGCAGTTATTCTTCTGCTACTGGCATCTGGATGGTGAAAAAACAACAGCAGCCAATCAGCTGACTAGAAAATATCAAATGAACATCTCTATGTAAAAATAGAAAGATATTCTGGTTAAGTGAGTTATTCTTCTGCTACTGTCATCTGGATAGTGAAAAAAAAACAAAAGCAGCCAATCAGCTGATTAGAAAATATCACATGAACATCTCTATGTAAAAAAAGGAAGCTATTCTGGTTAGGTGAAGACAATTTTAAGTAAATTAAGTTCTGTGTGCAGTTATCCTTCAGCTACTGTCATCTGAATGGTGAAAAAAACAACAACAGCAAAAACAGCAACCAATCAGCATCATCTTCACACTGCACTGTGATCATGGGAGATTTAACTACATTTAAAAAATGTCATAATAAATGTTCTTAAAGAGATATGAAACCTACATTTTTTTGTTTCATGATTCGGATAGACAGTACAATTTTACACAACTTTTCAATTTACTTCTATTATCTAATTCACTTAATTCTCTTGGTATCTTTTGTTGAAAAAGCTTCCATGTACAACAGGCACTATCTGAGTTACAAACCTGGAAGGATGTAATAATAAGAAACTCGCATAAGGGAGGCAATCTGGCCAATTGAATTGTACTTAATGGAAGCTGAGAAACAATTGAGAGACATCAAATGCTACAAAAAGCTCCATTTTAATCCAACTCAAATCTATCTTGACAAGTACACAGCTTTGATTGAAACTGCCAGATATAACCGTATCATTTCTCCACAAGAATATAAATTCCTGAAGGTAGACAATCCAACCACAGCAACCTTTTACTTGATCCCAAAAGTACATAAAAATCTGAATCATCCACCTGGTCGCCCAATAGTGTTGGGAATAAACTGCATCACTGAGAAAGCCAGCAAATATGTAGATTATAGATTGAGGGAATATTTACAACTACCATCTTATGTTCAAGATACACCAGATGTACTAAAACAACTTGAACAACTCCATATTGAACCTGACACCTGGCTAGTAACAGCTGATGTAGAATCACTGTATACAAGCATTAATCACGACTTGGGCCTAAAAGCAGTAAAAAACTTTTTACAAATGGGATCAAGTGAGGATGCCTCTCATGATGAATTTATCTTGCAACTATTAAGTTTTGTCCTGCATCATAATTTTTTTACCTTCAACCATGGTTTTTACCTGCAAACCAGGGGTACGGCGATGGGCACAGCATGTGCGCCCACATACGCCAATCTCTTCTTGGGCTGGTGGGAGCAAACTACAGTATTCTCAGATCAAAATTCCAACTATATGGCACATATACCCTTGTGGGTACGCTATATAGATTACGTGTTTTTCCTGTGGGAAGGAAGTAAATCTGAGTTGGATGCATTCTTGCAAATTCTCAATACCAACAATTTAAATATCAAACTGAGATATGAGGCAAGTCTGACTGAGATCACATTTTTGGATCTAAGAATCAACAAAAACCAAAATGTAACAATCGATATTGATGTTTGCAGAAAATCTAACAAGTATATTACATTGCTCAAGTGAACACGCTCCAAGTACAGCTAAAGCCTTAACCACAGGAGAGTTTCTGAGAATGAAAAGAAACTGTTCAACCGAGGAAAATTACAAATGCAGAGCAAAATAACCGACAGAGAGACTTTTACAACGTGGTTACAGTAAAAGATCTATCAAGAAGGCTGAATATAGAGCAAGACACACCCCTAGACAAAAATTACTGATGAAGAAAACAGACACCAAATCTACAGATAAAATTAGGTTTATTACCACCTACAACCCTCAATCGAATAAAGTGGTTAAAATTCTGCAAGACAATTGGCATATTTGAAAAGCAGACCCTGTCTTAGGAACATTACTGGATGATAAGATAGCTGTGGGCTATAAAAGAGCACGAAATCTAAAAGACCTGATCAGCCCAAGCCATTTTCATGGTGAAAAGACCAAAACTCAATTAAATCACGGTTCTTTCAAATGTGGAGTCTGCAGCACTTGCAGTTATATGCAAAAAACAAATACAATCACTGATAGATTTGGTAAGACTCATAAAATTAATGCATACATTAATTATCATACTGAAGGGGTTATCTAGGCTCTAAAATGCAAATGCAATTTAATCTATGTTGGGATGACCACCAGGAAGATAAGAACTAGGTTACAAGAACACCTGAGAAATATTAAAAATGCCCACAAAGACAACGTGGCAGGTAAAACCATTACTACAGTGGCCAGGCACTTTCTACTAGCACACAAATCCAAACAATCTGATCTACAATGCTTTGGTTGCAGAAAGTTAACCTGGGAATAAGAGGAGGAAATCAAGAGAAAGCACTCTTAAGAGTAGAAACAAGGTGGATTTTTCTCTTAAATTCAGTTTACCCTCAAGGGTTAAATGAACAAAATAATTTCGCCCACTATCTTTGACGCAAAAAACATACAAAAACTTCAACAAGTTGAGCAATAAGTGTATGTATAAACAAAAAACATGCCATGTTTGAATAACATCAGTAATTCAATTGTATTCTTTATGAAATACTTAACATCTTAAATGATGAATTTTGCACTTTTCTATATTGCCCTAAATATATCAAATCAAACTTAAGATCATTCTTGAAATGTAATAAGAATATATTTATACACCCAATGATACCATTAATCTTGATTATAGAATGCATATCTGCAATAGGCTTAGTAATATGGAGCATCAATATATGTGCTTTATATAACTAACAATTTCTCACAAGAGGAAATACTCACTTTTCACCTTATCGTTTGGGTGGAACACTTTTTATTTATGTATTTTCCATTTTTATTATTATTATCCTCTCATCACATAGATTGATTCTTTGTGATCACCCCCAGTTTGCACTCAAGTAGACTATTGTCTACCTTTTTACCCTTCATTCCTATACACTACAACTACACCATCTAGGGCATTATTCAACCCCAGACTATTTTAACATATTGTTTTTCATACAAATAAATAATTTTATTACTCAACCTTACGGATTTATTTTATGATGTTAATCACTAGGGAGGCAATATGATCACCCACATCACTTAAGAGCACGATAGTAACGTCACATTAGAAATATAATCCTTACACTTATTTTTCACTATTTTTATGTCATTTAATTTCATGTACATCCTAACATGCACTCTTTTAATACTGAGCACTCAAACTAAAGATTAGCACTTTATTTATTTTTAGATCGCTGCAGATCTTTTCAAATGTCACACCAATACACTACGTCCAGATTAATATGATGTATAATCTGTAATATCAATATCATCATTCATGATTCACAAGTTGGGCATTCATTTATAAACTGTTTATATTGTCCTGTCTTACCATATTTATCTAACTATTTAATTCATCTTTAGTTATTCAAGCCGTAATGAGGCGTGAGCATAGCATTCACTTCCATTGGATACACTCTAATCTACTTGTTAGAGTGATGTCAGCCATGTGGGAGGGGTACCAGCTCTCTATACACATAAATAGCCAATGCTAGCGCGACGCGCGCACACACACCCCTTTGAGAAAGCAGTGAGAACGGCGAAACATGTTAGGGTACTGGTGAGGAGTCAGGGAGCTCCTGTGTTTGTTAGGGCTTAACTCATTGTAGGGCTATTTCACTAGCTAACTCACCTTCTAGTTGATTGATTTATTTACTTCAGTTCAGAACTGATATTATTATGTAAGTAGCTACCTAGCTTTTCTATCCACCAACGGGCATTCAGCTACCGGATAGCCACAGGGAGTGTTTGTGTTACCGGAGCATATATGTTATAGTAACTTACATCTCAGATTAAATATGCAAGTATATAACCGAAGAATACTTGTTCTTGGTTAACTACTTGGGATCTAACAAAGTAATTGTTATTTACTTAAATAATACAGTCATTACCAAGTGGGCTAACAAGATTCAGATATCGGTGTACAAAAACGCCAGTCCTTGGTACTTTAACACGGACAAGGGTATATCTAAGTTAACCCATGGTAGTATGATTCACTACACATATGTACCTGTGTTTACCACTCAATTTATTTAACTTTAAAGCTGATCTTATCAATTTAGGATTCAAAGGCTAAAATAAACAAGACTATCCGAACATATTGAGGATTAGCAGCCCTTTATATTGCAGTGAAATACATCTATATCTAGCTGCTGGCAATAGGTGTGTATTTAATCAAACACACGAAAGCAGCACAAATTTCTCACACTATTTATTTGGGGGCATATTACAGCCTTTGATTCAAACAAATAGAATTGATATAATTAAGTATTACACTTCAACCACACACAGAAGTGTAATAGTATCCAGCTTGTGCTCCCTACAGGTGGCTTAACCCATGAGTGAATAAAGTGGCTTTTAAGAGGAATAGCTAGTAGCAAACTTGCTATATTGTTGTGTTTGATAAAGGGAAAGTCGATAATAATTACAACGTATTGGCCATCAATTTGGAAACTACCAAGTAACTCTTTTGTTAAATTTGATACAAGTTCCAAACTGGCAATCATTATATACGCTGTAACAGCCTGGTAAATATCTAACAGGCAGAGTATATGATACCTCAGTATGCACCAAACACACTGATTGTCTTATCTGTTACCATATTTTCTATTACAATGAAATTTAGAAGGTGAGAATGCATTTATATTCTCAAGTGATAGCCGACCATTTTTTGAAGCATAAAGCAAATATTCACATAAATTTATGAATGGTACTGGATTATATCAGTAATAGTGAATCCAGAACCAAATGAATTGAAACACATTATGCTGATTTACTTTATTCTTAACCAATGTGGCAAAAAATTTCACAGCTCTACCTCAAACCTTATATCAAGTTCTAGGATTTGGAAGGCAAATAAATTGCAACACTGATAGGGTGTTATATATCCACTCAGAACTTGGAGTGTTGAATACCTAGGTATTATCACAACAAGTATATAAATACATTTTTATACTCTGGTATTGATCTCCACATTTGGGGTAGAATTTGTGTATTGTTATATCAAGTATATACATTGTTATACTTTGGTATTAATCTCCACATTTGGGGTAGAATACGCGTACTTTATTACCCTACCATGAGTTTATTGTTTTTAATTTGCACATCCCTCAATTTTAACTCTGTTTTTATGTGTACATAATAAAAGTTATGTTTTATTTACTCTAGTGAGATCTATCTAACCATTATAGTGTCACTTGCAACTCAGATATCATATATGCCTACCATGAGTGCTAATAGTGTATTCTAAGATGGGCTCTCAAACCATCACAAGTTGGTTCTACAACTGGGAGTTAGCTGAACACATTGGGGAGCCGAGCCAATAACATGAGGCATATATGTGCTACTACCAGTCAGCAGCTCCTGAGCCTACCTAGGCATCATAAGATAAGGTAGATAAGAGAATAAAATGGGAAAGTTGTTTAAAATCATAAGCACTATGAATCAAAAAAGAAAATATGTGGGTTTCATGTCGCTTTAATCTGCGCATAGAAATAAAGTGACTGTGCCTGCATATGCCCAATGCACACTCTCTTGTAAGTCTTGGGACAAGCATCATGATTGGATGTTTAAAGTCCCACAAGGAAATGAGGGTACCGAGGAAAGTTTGCAGTAAAATACCTAACTTTTTTACATAGAGATGTTCAGGTGATATTTTCTAGTCAGCATTTTACATACAGTATATGCTGCATCACTTTCAAGTTATTATTATTATTATTATTATTATTATTATCATCATCAGGTATTTGTAGAGTGCCAACAGATTCCGCAGCTCTGAGTTATTGAGAATGTATTATATTTATTGTAGCACAGTTAAATCACAAAGATGTCAACAGTAGGTCTTATTTAAAATAAAATTATACATATCTAGTGCTCAATTTAGAACACAGAAAGTGGTATAGGAGGAAGAGAGGGGATTTTATAAAAATAAAGACAGGAATACATAGTAGATGATGTCAAACTGCTGCAGTACACTACTGATATTTTGTTTCCTGGGCATTTTTGTTAGCACCCCTCAAATTGAATAATCTAGAAATAATCCAAGGGCCAAACTAAAATAATTTTTTTGTTCATTGTTGGCCACGAATGGGCGAATTCCAATCAGCCAATAGAATGCAAGCTCAATCCTATTGGCTGAGGAAGAAGAGGATGCTCTGCGCTGGATGTCTTGAAGATGGACCCGCTCCACGCCGGATAGATGAAGATAGAAGATGCTGTCTGGATGAAGACTTCTGCCAGTCTGGAGGACCACTTCTCCCGACTTCTTTGAGGACTTCTTGCCACTTCGTTGAGGATGGATGTCGGCTCTTCAAAACTGCAAGTGGATCTTCAGGGGTTAGTTTTAGGTTTTTTTAAGGGATTATTGGGTGGGTTTTAGATTAGGGTTTGGGCAGCAATAGAGCTAAATGCCCTTTTAAGGGCAATGCCCATACAAATGCCCTTTTCAGGGCAATGGGAAGCTTAGGTTTTTTTAGTTAGGGTTTTATTTGGGGGGTTGGTTGTGTGGGTGGTGGGTTTTACTGTTGGGGAGGTTGTTTGTATTTTTTTACAGGTAAAATAGCTTATTTCTTTGGGGCAATGCCCTGCAAAAGGCCCTTTTAAGGGCTATTGGTAGTTTAGTTTAGGATAGGGGTTTTTTTTATTTGGGGGGGGGCTTTTTTATTTTGATAGGGCTATTAGATTAGGTGTAATTAGTTTAAATATCTTGTAATTTGTTTTTTATTTTGTGTAATTTAGTGGGTTTTTTTTTTGTAATTTGGTATTTGTATTTAATTTAGGTAATTGTATTTAATTTAGGTAATTGATTTAATTGTAGTGTAAGGTTAGGTGTTAGTGTAAGACAGGTTAGGTTTTATTTTACAGGTAAAGTTGTGTTTATTTTAGCTAGGTAGTTATTAAATAGTTAATAACTATTTAGTAACTATTCTACCTAGTTAAAATAAATACAAACTTGCCTGTAAAATAAAAATACACCCTAAGCGAGATACAATGTAACTATTAGTTATATTGTAGCTAGCTTAGGGTTTATTTTACAACTAAGTATTTAGTTTTAAATAGGAATTATTTAGTTATTAATAGTAGGTTTTCTTTAGATTTATTTTAATTATATTTAAGTTAGGGGGTGTTAGGGTTAGACTTAGATTTAGGGGTTAATAAATTTAGTATAGTGGCAGCGACGTTGGGGGCGGCAGATTAGGGGTTAATAAATGTAGGTAGGTGGCAGCGATATTAGGGACTGCAGATTAGGGGTTAATAATATTTAACTAGTGTTTACGATGCTGGAGTGCGGCGGTTTAGGTGTTAATATGTTTATTCTAGTGGTGGCGATGTCCAGAGCGGCAGATTAGGGGTTAATATTTTTATTTTAGTGTTTGCGATGCGGGAGGGCCTCGGTTTAGGGGTTAATAGGTAGTTTATGGGTGTTAGTGTACTTTTTAGCACTTTAGTTATGAGTTTTATGCTACGACTTTGTAGGGTAAAACTCATAACTAGTGACTTTGGAATGCGTTATGAATTTTGCGGGATAGGCTGTACCGCTTACTTTTTGGCCTAAAAAAAAAAGCTTGTAATACCTGCGCAATGGAAGTCCCATTGAAAAAAAACTTTACGAAAATTGCGTAAGTTAATTTGCGGTACGGCCAAAAAAGTGTGCGGGACAGCTGTACCTACAAGACTCGTAATAGCAGTGGTAGTAAAAAAGCAGCGTTATGAGGCTTAACGCTGCTTTTTTACTCATAACGCAAAACTCGTATGTTTTTTTTACTTTTCTATCCCTTTAATGTTTATACTGTTTTCAAGTACTTACTGTAGGACAAATTTTATTATTTAGAATAGGGCAGAAAAATACAATATGAAATATATACTTTAAAACAGTATCTATAGTTCTATTAACCTCTGCATGTTTTTTAAATCTTTTTCTTCAAATTGTTTGGTTTTATGACCTATGATGAGATCAGATTTCAGATTTGAATTCTAAACCGCAGAAAGAGGAAATCCACCTGCTTGTAATAGCATTCTTCAGCTTGCTTTCCCCACTTTATATCCCAGGCACATTAACAGCTGAGGTCTCATGAGGGGACAATTAAAATTCCCTCTACTGAGCTGGGAACCTCTAAGTGCTGTCAGAAGCTGTCACACTGAAGTATTTTTATATAGCAGGTTAAAAGGTCTTTTGTGATAATGAAACATTTCTTTCAGTTATTAACATGCCATAGAAAAAAAAATGGAATGCAAATTGTTGACAGGGTGAAGACAAGCAGCTATCAGCACAGCTATAAGATATTTTGCTTAAAGGGACACTCAGGTTAAATTAAATTTTCATGATTCAAATACAGCATGTAATTTTAAACAACTTTCCAATTTACTTCCATTAAAAAAAAATGTGCACAGTCTTTTATATTTACAATTTTTGAGTCACCAGATCCTACTGAGCATGTGCAAGAATTCACAGACTATACGTAAATGCATTTGTGATTGGCTGATTGCCATCACATGGTACAAGGGGAGTGGAAATATACATAACTTTGAAATTTGTTATAAAAAAATCTACTGCTCATTTGAAGTTCAGACTAAGTGCTATTGCATTGTCTTGTTATCTTGCATTTTTTGATTATGCAAATCTAATGTGTTGACTGGTCCTTTAAGGTAAGGAGGTACATAGACAAATGTGCAATATGTCAAATTATTAGTGAGACTATACTGATTATTTAATAGATAATATTGCAAGCTTATCCATATACATTCTTTAGATCTGAGACAGAGGCAGTTTTCTCAAAGTTTGACCATGTATTAAAAATATACATATATTTATGGAATTAAAAAAAAAATATTGTCCCTAAAACAGGTGTATCTATCATTTTAAAATGAGTGGTTTTGCAAATGGAGTGGCACTTCAGGGGCGAGGCTTTGAGGCGCCATGCATCCCTATTTATTGTAGCATCGCTAAACAGAAAAGGCGCCAACCTTAGCCCCTTTTTACCTGTCTAGTGCTCAACTTAGGACAAGAGTGGTATAGGAGGAAGAAAGGAGATTTTAGAAAAATAAAGACAGGAATACGTAGAAGATGATGATGTCCAACTACCATATACTGCACTATTGATATTTTCCTTCATGGTCTCTTTTGTTAGCATCCTTTAAATCGAATGGTCTACAAATACTCCTGGGGGCCACATTAAATTTCTTTTTTCGTTCATTGTGGGCCATGAATGGACAAATTATAGTATATATTATTTTCTATTATAATACACCCACACACATTTGTATATGGTGTTAATCCAGTGATTCAGGTTCCAAAGTAACTAAAGTACTGCAGTTATGTCTTTTATTGAACTATTGAATGCATTTTCTTATTAAACGGGAAGAGTCCACAGCTGCATTCATTACTTTTGGGAATTCAGAACCTGGCCACCAGGAGGAGGCAAAGACACCCCAACCAAAGGCTTAAATACATCCCCCACTTCCCTCATCCCCCAGTCATTCTCTGCCTTTTGTCACAGGAGGTTGGCAGAGAAGTGTCAGAAGTTTGAGATAGTCTCTTATGGAGGGTAGTACTCTTCGATATGGGACTGGAGTTTTAAGTAGTCCTGTCAGCCTCTCAGTGAGAGCATGAATGAAGGTTAGAGTCCGGAGATGCAGGCAGAGTCTCTCTGCAAAGCCATCCTGACTTATATTAACAGCTCCTTGGCAATCAGTGTTGACGAGTTTCGCTGTCTGCCTTTATTCACTCAAGTCCATGTCAGAGGCGAGGCTACTATCTGTCACACTTGAAGGGCCGTGTTCCTGTTCCATGGCATTGATTCGGGTAAGATCGTTTCATTATACTTCATTATGTGATGTTAATGTGAAAAGGTAGGGTCCCAGTGGGACTCCTTTTATCTTAAATTAGGAATCATGGGTCAATATCCTCTGAGGGGGGTTATTGAACAGAGGGGACTTTAATCATGTTTGCAATGTGGTTCTATCTGCTGATTGTGTAGTAATACTTTAGGCTCATGGCTTTTCTGAACATTACGGCCTTATCATCAATTGGTGCGATCTTAGATTTGCGCGCTCTTTTTATGACTTGCACGGTGCACCTCGTGACCGGGTCCAGTTACGTTGTTTTCACTTCCGTATGCTTACTGTGTGGCGACAGAGAGAGTCTGCTCGTCGGTTGTCTGGTTCACAGGAGGTGGTGAGTGCCCCAGCCATTGAGGGTGAAATAGAGGTGCCAGTTTGTGTTTGTCTTTTTTGTAATCCAAAGATGGAGGATTCTGATTTTTTAGACACGGATGTCTCCAATGCTTATAATGCGTCTTGTGATGAATATGAAATGGCCCAGGTTATCGATGCCCATCAGTTATGTTCCAATTACCGTTCCAGAGTACTCTCCTTCCCAATTCAGGGTCCTCAGAGTGCGTTGAACAATCGACCCCCGAGAATTCTAGGTCCTGTGAGGCGCGTGTCCCAAAACTTTCCTTTGCTATGCAAGCAGGTGTCCCTATGGCCTTTACTCCTTCTCCGGAAGGTGGCTTGTTTCCTTCAGAGGTTATGGCACAGTTCCGCATGGCCATATCTGCGGCCTTGGCTCATTTGTATTTACCAAGGGAAATATTTTTAAGATACTCTCCGTGTTCTGTTAACCAGGGCCCGTCTGGCGTGGGATCGCCCGACTCAGTTCGTTCTCCTGGGGAAGCGTGGGCCGGCAAGGGATGACTTTGCCTTCCGTTATAGGTTGACACGTCTGCGTGTCCTACTACGGCATGTTTTGGCATTGCTAGAGGATCCCAGTCCTAGTGAGCCAAGAGATCCGAGGCGTTAGATACCGGATGGCACATTGGGTATGACGCTGGGGGATGAAGCTTATCTCCTTGACGTCTCCATTTTTAGGTTTTTCCTTTATGTATCGGTTCCAGATCTGAGCTTGCCTTATGTTTATTTGTAATCCGGTAGGATGTATTTGATTTGTTGTCTAAGCTCACGTTTGATATAACTTCCATTTGGGGAATGTTCTTTCTCTGGAACTGATACTTGTGATTTTGTGGTCGCGTGGGCACTTCCTCGGAAGTTGCACACTTTGATTAAGACCAAGGTTATGTTTTTCTTGGACCTTCTACAGTTCTGGAGTGTTCTCGTACCAGGCAGGTACTGGTCGGGCGCTGTCTACTGTTTCTTGGGTTTATGTCACCCTCGTTGTGCTAATTATCCTGTTGGATTGAAAAATAAAAATTAAAAAATAAAATAAAAAGATAATAGAGAGAGAACTGTCCCTTATGGCCCAGCGTTATGGACTCCAGGCTTGGATCCTACTACGTATTAAGGGGCCTGGGGGTTACATTCAATGCTTCCGGTAGGGAGGTTGTGAGCTCCAATATAAGTTGACTGTTTTTTTCAGATGTCATTGTGGTTCCTAGGGTCCCTGGAGACTCGGAACAGTAGGCTTCTATTCTTTTGGATTTGGAAATGAGATTGACTTCTGGAGGTCTACTATAGGGGGACGATTTGCGTCTCCACTTGCGGTATCTCCGGATGACGACACCGTGGCCTAGTCGCATTCAGTTTTGCGGGGTGGGCGATGTTTCCTTCCCTCCCGTCTCGGGTTGGGTAATTTATCTGGAAGAGCGGGCATGTCCTTCGTCCTTCCTTTCTCAGTGTTTCATTTGCTCTAGTATGTAGAGTACAGGGGCCTCCCTGTCTTTCTACCAAGAGCTGCGAGGCTCCCATTGTTACTCCATTTCAAGGATGTCAGTAGACCAATCCTGCAAGGATCTCTGGAAACTGTCATTTTCTCAAGGTATGAACTGTCCCTTGTCATACCAGAGTCTTTGGACTCTCGGATGCTATCCATCGATCTTATTGCAGATCTAGCCCTTTGGGCTTAAGGATAGGAGGTCTGGGGTCAGTTGGAGTCGTCTCGCCTGTCTGGGTCAGAAATTTGACCATTTACATTCTCCAGTGTGTGGGTCAGGTTGTTGGGCCTGTCTACGTGGAGTACCTTGCAATCCAGGGGTACTGGTTGCTCCACTTCTGAAACCGGTGGGGATTCCTCTCTCGGTTTTGTGGCTGTTGCTAGGTTCTTTATATCTAAGGATTTAGATGGCGGAAGGCACTGTCTGGGTGCGCTCCTAACCATAGGAGGCAGCTTTCGGGTTCCTCAGGATCTTTAGATCTTTGGATCGGTTCTGTTTTCTGAGGACTCTGGCTTAGGACCATGTCTCTTGCCTGGAATGGATATGTCCGGTCCCGTTTAACCTTAGGGTTTGTTCTCCCGCGTGGCCCTTCGGAAAGGGCGTGAGGTTTCTGACTCTCATGGGAAATTTATAGTAGCCTGAGGATTCAGTATGAGGTTTCTGACAGATCCCTACTTGTCTGCTGGAACATCTGATGTTTCTGGTAGGCTCCAGTTGCGGTTCCAACTGGACGAACGATTCTGGGGTTTAGCCTCTATTGCTAGGGTGGTTACCGTTTCCTAAATCCTATTCTTCTCACCTGGGGTGAGGAAGGGGTTTTCAGTGTTCTCCTGTATTGGGAGGTACCTCAGTATCTGTGAAGGACCCGTGGGTCCTTGTTTTCTTGCCTCATAGGGTTTTTTTCCCTCTCTTGCGTCCTCAGAATTACGGACTGTATTCTGGTATCGTGATGCTGTGGGTCAGAGTACTTTTCTTCCCTTGGGGAGTGTTCCTTCTTTTTGGAAGGCTGCTGAATGAGGTTCCTGTCATAAGTTCAGGATAGCTCTGCGTGTCTATGCTTGTTTAGCTGGAGGGGTTTTGACTTGTCTAGGTTCAAGGGGGAACTCGCGGTTTTCTGGGTCACCATGGTTGGTATGGTGAGGTGTCAGGGTTATGTAGGTGACTTTCTGGTCATCCTAGAAAGGTTTTATCTCCTGACTAGGGACCTTCTGGTCTTTGTCCTCTTATGGAATTTGTTTCCCTGGACAGTGGTCCAATGGCAACCTTTGGTTGCTCTAAGTGGGATTGGATCCTTTTGATATATCATAGAGTCTTCTATTCTCCCTATCAGGGGTAGATAGAGTTTTTCCCAGTTTGGCTTGATCCCGTGTTGGATAGTCCTTTGGATAATTTATGGGTTCCTCTTTTCTCCTTTTCAAGGGTTGATAGAGAGTTTTTGGTTCTAGGTCAAAAATGTTTTCTGTGGGAGTTGAGTGCCACATGGTTGACTCCTCAGAAGCCTTGTGCTCAGCAGACTCTAAGTCTGAGTGGTCTCTAGCATGGCTTTACAGGTTATGTAACTGATGAGTGGTTACCCAGGCTTCCGTTTTTTTCCCTTGTCGTATATAGTTTTTGTGGGGTGTTGAGTCATTTCAGGCTGTGGTGCCTTTCGAAGGAGCCACCTTTTTTGTACCCACCCTTTCTTTGCAGTCAGTGTCTTTTAGCTTGGGTATTGTTTTCCCAAAAGTAATGAATGCACCTGTGGACTCTTCCCGTTTAAGAAGAAAAACATAAATTATGCTTACCTGATAATTTTCTTTTCTTCTGACGGGAAGTGTAAACAGCTCACTCCGTGCTTTATTTCTGGGGTGGCAGTATATATAGTTGTTCTTATGGCACTTTTTTTCACCCTGATATTTTTCCTACTGTTTCTTGTTCCCTTGGCAGAATGACTGGGGATGGGGGAAGTGGGGGGAGGTATTTGAAGCCTTTGGCTGGAGTGTCTTTGCCTCCTCCTTCCCGTCTTCTTCAGTCCAAAAAGCATTAGACTCAGTATTTATCTGATAGTCCCTGTAACATGACACACCTCCTTGGTATAATTTCAGATCTTATCATTGTCACCTCTAGTAACTGTAGCTCTCAGGCATTCTCCCATGCAGCATATCTACTTCCTTATAACTGTTTAAAAAAGTATTGTCTATGATTTTTTTTTCCAGCCCCACTTTCACTTTATGTTCTCATTTTCCTTTTTCAACAATAAATAATTTTTTAAAACTGTATTTATACACATAGCTCTGGTGGTCTTGTTGGAAGGGCAGCAAGTTAATTTCCGTAAGTGATATAGCGTAATAACTCATCAACATAATGAGGTCATTACATAATGTTCTAATGATCTACAAGAAAGTGCTGGAATATGAAATTTGTAACTGCAATTGTTCATGAGCAACTGTTTTTATTTCTGACCTGTAACTCATTTGATCTACACACAGGGATCACCATGGAGGAGGCTGCATATGAATATGAGAAAGGGCACATCAAGAAGCTACAGGAGCAGCGCATGATTATGCAGAAGAAGACATTTACCAAATGGATGAACAACATCTACAAGGAACATGTAGGTAGATATAAGCTGTTTCAATGCCTGACTTACTTGTATGTGGCTAGGGGAAATTTCCAGCAGATTAAATCTATCTATCATTACTGGAGTGGTTTACATCTGGAGCTAATGATTCATCATGAAAAAAAATGGAAGACCCATCATGCAAAAGATGGCAGCTCTCAAGATAGAAATTGTCTGCACTCAAGAATGAAAGATAACAAATCTTACATTTTATTATATCAACTAGAAATTTACATACAGGGAGTGCAGAATTATTAGGCAAGTTGTATTTTTGAGGATTAATTTTATTATTGAACAACAACCATGTTCTCAATGAACCCAAAAAACTCATTAATATCAAAGCGGAATAGTTTTGGAAGTAGTTTTTAGTTTGTTTTTAGTTATAGCTATTTTAGCGGGATATCTGTGTGTGCAGGTGACTATTACTGTGCATAATTATTAGGCAACTTAACAAAAAACAAATATATACCCATTTCAATTATTTATTTTTACCAGTGAAACCAATATAACATCTCAACATTCACAAATATACATTTCTGACATTCAAAAAAAAAACAAAAACAAATCAGTGACCAATATAGCCACCTTTCTTTGCAAGGACACTCAAAAGCCTGCCATCCATGGATTCTGTCAGTGTTTTGATCTGTTCACCATCAACATTGCGTGCAGCAGCAACCACAGCCTCCTAGACACTGTTCAGAGAGGTGTACTGTTTTCCCTCCTTGTAAATCTCACATTTGATGATGGACTACAGGTTCTCAATGGGGTTCAGATCAGGTGAACAAGGAGGCCATGTCATTAGATTTTCTTCTTTTATACCCTTTCTTGCCAGCCACGCTGTGGAGTACTTGGACGCGTGTGATGGAGCATTGTCCTGCATGAAAATCATGTTTTTCTTGAAGGATGCAGACTTCTTCCTGTACCACTGCTTGAAGAAGGTGTCTTCCAGAAACTGGCAGTAGGACTGGGAGTTGAGCTTGACTCCATCCTCAACCCGAAAAGGCCCCACAAGCTCATCTTTGATGATACCAGCCCAAACCAGTACTCCACCTCCACCTTGCTGGCGTCTGAGTCGGACTGGAGCTCTGTGCCCTTTACCAATCCAGCCACGGGCCCATCCATCTGGCCCATCAAGACTCACTCTCATTTCATCAGTCCATAAAACCTTAGAAAAATCAGTCTTGAGATATTTCTTGGCCCAGTCTTGACGTTTCAGCTTGTGTGTCTTGTTCAGTGGTGGTCGTCTTTCAGCCTTTCTTACCTTGGCCATGTCTCTGAGTATTGCACACCTTGTGCTTTTGGGCACTCCAGTGATGTTGCAGCTCTGAAATATGGCCAAACTGGTGGCAAGTGGCATCTTGGCAGCTGCACGCTTGACTTTTCTCAGTTCATGGGCAGTTATTTTGCGCCTTGGTTTTTCCACACGCTTCTTGCGACCCTGTTGACTATTTTGAATGAAACGCTTGATTGTTCGATGATCACGCTTCAGAAGCTTTGCAATTTTAAGAGTGCTGCATCCCTCTGCAAGATATCTCACTATTTTTGACTTTTCTGAGCCTGTCAAGTCCTTCTTTTGACCCATTTTGCCAAAGGAAAGGAAGTTGCCTAATAATTATGCACACCTGATATAGGGTGTTGATGTCATTAGACCACACCCCTTATCATTACAGAGATGCACATCACCTAATATGCTTAATTGGTAGTAGGCTTTCGAACCTATACAGCTTGGAGTAAGACAACATGCATAAAGAGGATGATGTGGTCAAAATACTCATTTGCCTAATAAATCTGCACTCCCTGTACATGTGGAAGAAGACCCCATTCAATCTACCTCTCCATATATATATAATTTTCAATATTTTTTTTCATTTTTGAGTCCAGTCATATTTAATTTTATGTAACTTTCCCTGTATACGTGAATATGTGTGTGCGTACATACACCTATGCTCGCAGGGGTAGCACTACCATTGGTGCAGCAGGTGCAGTTGCACCGGGGGCCCAAGGGCTGGGGTGGGCATAGCAGTCATTCTAGACATAGGCTTGTGCAGAATGTGTACAATCCTCATGCAGAGTAATCTTTTATTAGCGCATGTTGCAGGTGTAGCTATCTATCTATCCTCAAAATCATTATATAGAGTTACCTATTGGGGGCCCAAAAAAAAATTTGCAACAGGGCCCTCTGTTGAGTAGGTCCAGTACTGTATGCACGTATGTGTGTGAGCGTACACAACCAAATTCTTCCTTACCCAATTGACAGCTACTTCACAGATTTAAGATTCCCCAGGTAGATCCGTCCTCATAAACAATTTCCTCCTCCTCCTCCCACATGAAAGCCTGAAGACCAAACTCCCTTAAATGGTTTAGGGAGACAGCACTTTATAGGTAGCTGAATTCATGTGTCTAAAGTACTTTGGAGCTGAAAGTGGTAATATAACTATGAACTATGGTATAATCTATTAATAAATTCTAGCTGCTGCTCTTTGGGCACTGACCTCTGAACAGTTTTTGAATACTAGCTGTGGTAAAATCACTGAAAACAAGATTTATTTTTGAAGGGCAATAAATGTAGGAAGATACTAAAGTTATCTCACTCCTGGAATGCATTTTATTTTCTATACTCCTGTAATTATAGAGGGCTAAATGCCTTCCTGTAATCAGCAGTATATGAAACTAACATACATGACCCGCCCTGATTCTTATCTAGTGACCAAAATCCAACTACACCATGTAATTTTACTGTTATTATTTTTTAGACTGAATAATTAAATTAATTAATTAAATATTTATGTTGAAATATAGTTTTATTAAAGCTAGTTTTGGTCTTAAATTAATTTTTGTGCATGGTATTTCCAAGAAAATAGACATTAAAACAAAAACATCATTAAAATGTATAGCGCCAACACAATGCCATAACCCTGCAACCAGTGACTATTTATTGCAAAATAACTACCCCATGAAACCTCGGAAACCAAGACAGCAAGTTAAAGCCCAACGCTAAACCACTTTGCTGAGGTTAACAGGTCTAATGCTGGATTTGTTGTAGCGTGCGTTTGCCCACAATCTAGCGTGTGTTTGCCCACAGCATCGTTTTCCACTTTTGTCCTAAATACGTAGGGCCAGATTAGAAGTGGAGCACTATTGCTTGCGCACAAACACCACCAGAAGTAAACTTTTAACGTTCACAGGTTAGCGTGCTTATTACAAGTTGAAAGTTAAAATGTCTGTACACGAGCGAAAAACGACGCACTCTAACTTAAGGACTTCGAATATTGTGACTGTGCTAACTTCTTCTTGCCATAGACTTTAATGGAAAATGCAAACTGAAAAACAAAACCTAACACTTAGTTAATATTTACAGTAAATACACAGTAAAACACTTTATTAAAGTGAAGGTAAACTTTGATGAATGAAAGCCCGTTTTATAAAAATACTATTAAAAACAGGGGCACTTTCATTCATCAAAGTTTAGAAAGCAGCCATTTTGTTTAAAAACTTACCTTTGTTCTTTTCACAGCCAGAGCAGCTTCCCTCACCCAGAGATCCTCTCTTCACATGTCAGCAATGACTAATCCGACTTCCTCAAATCACGGCATAGCCTCAGGCACTGACTCCCCTGGGGGGGAAAGCCATGCTTGGAGGAAGCCAGATTAGTCATTGCTGACGTGTGAAGAGAGGATCTCCGGGTGGGGGAAGCTGCTCCGGCTGTGAAGTGAAGAAAGGTAAATTTTTAAACAAAATGCCTGCTTTCCAAACTTTGATGAATGAAAGTGCCCCTGTTTTTAATAGTATTTTTTTTAAAACTGGGCTTTCATTCATCAATGTTTACCTTCACTTTAAATATTAAAATGTAATAAAAATGATTTTTCATGTATTGGAGGGGAAAGGGCTCCAAAGTATACATACATATCTATATATGTGTACACATGTGCCAGATGATAGTCGCTTGCTCAGCCTTCCTGTACAAATATGGTGTCAGGCTTTTCTGTACAGTAACACAGTGGTAGCAGTGTAAAGTCAAATTCATACACTTTCCTTACACTGTAAGCGTTGTGTTGCAAGGCGCACAGAGAGGGACCAGGCATGATGCAGGTGGAGCCCCCCTGTGGTAACATTACTACTGATTACAGTGCAAGATGGGCCCCCTAGAGGTGTGGGCCCAGTTTCAATTGAGACCTCTGAAACCTCTGTAGTTACGCCCCAGAATACAACAGTATAATTGCAGAATACAGTATATGTCCCTATGAGCTCCTTTGATTTAGACAAGAGTTATTAATACTAATTATTAATACTAAACCTAATATAATTTATGTTTAAAGCTTATTTCTCTTGCAAGGTGTATCCAGTCCACGGATTCATCCTTTACTTGTGGGATATTCTCATTCCCTACAGGAAGTGGCAAAGAGAGCACACAGCAAAGCTGTCCATATAGCTCCCCCTCTAGCTCCACCCCCCAGTCATTCTCTTTGCCGGCTCTAAGCACTAGGGTCTCTCTACGGGAGGGTAAAGTGAATGTCGTGTTAGAATTGTAGTTTTATTATCTTCAATCAAAAGTTTGTTATTTTAAATGGTACCGGTTTGTACTATTTACTCTCTAGCAGAAAAGTGATGAAGATTTCTGCTGAGAGGAAAATGATTTTAGCATGTTGTAACTAAAATCCACTGCTGTTCCCACACAGGACTGAGGAGTACCAGAAAACTTCAGTTGGGGGGAACGGTTTGCAGGGTAATCTGCAATGAGGTATGTTCAGTCATTTATTTCTAGACAAGACTGAGATAATGCTAGAAAAGACTGACAATATCCCCATGAGGGGAGGGTAAGCTATGTTCACAGACTTAGTAAGGAATTGAATGCTTACATAACAGGGCTAATTATGCTGGTTGACACTGATTCAGGGCAATCGATTGTTTATTCAAGGATAATATCGTTTGTAGACACTTTGAAAGTCTTTTTGGGGTTCTTTCTGGGGTTATTACCCACATGGCTGGTTTTTAGTCACTTAAGAGATTTACTAGGCCTCACAACTCCGGAGTAGAGTGGGAGGGGCCTAATTTCGCGCCTCAGATGCGCAGTTAGAATTGAATAGAAGTTCATGCTGCTTCACATGGAGGGTTCTGCTGCTGTTTGAGGGCCTTATAGAAGCTATATTCCCCCAAATTTCAGGAGAATTGCTGCATTTTTCACTGTTTTGTAAAATTGTGTGCTCTTTTTATCTCTTAAAGGCACAGTAACGTTTTTTTCAAATTGTGTTTTTTATTTGATTAAAGTGATTTCCAAGCCTGCTTGTATATATTACTAGTCTATTAAACATGTCTGACACTAAGGAAAATCCTTGTTCAATGTGTTTAGAAGCCATGGTGGAACCCCCTCTCAGAATGTGTCCCACTTGTACTGATATGTCTATACATTTTAAAGATCATATTGTTGCACTTAAAAATGTGGCCCAAGATGATTCTCAGACTGAAGGTAACGAGGGTAGCCCGTCTGCCTCTCCCCAAGTGTCACAACCAGTTACGCCCGTGCAAGCGACGCCTAGTACCTCTAGTGCGTCTAACTCTTTTACATTACAAGACTTAGCGGCAGTCATGGATAATTCTCTTACAGCCTTCTTATCTAAACTGCCTGTATTACCCGCAAAGCATGATAGCTCCGTTTTAAGAACAGATTATGAGCATTCTGACGCTTTGGTAGCCGTATCCGATATACCCTCACAACGCTCTGAAGTGGGAGCGAGGGATTTGATGTCTGAGGGAGAAGTCTCTGATTCAGGAAGGGTTCCTCCTAAGACAGATTCAGATACATTGGCTTTTAAATTTAAACTAGAACACCTCCGCATTTTGCTTAGGGAGGTATTAACTACTCTGGATGACTGCGACCCTTTGGTGATCCCAGAGAAATTGTGTAAAATGGACAAGTACCTAGAGGTCTCTGTTTACACGGATACGTTTCTGGTCCCTAAGAGGATTGTGGATATCGTTACTAGGGAGTGGGATAGACCAGGTGTTCCCTTTGCTCCCCCTCCTGTTTTTAAGAAAATGTTCCGCATACCTGACCCTGTGCGGGACTCGTGGCAGACGGTCCCTAAGGTGGAGGGGGCTATTTCTACACTTGCTAAACGCACAACCATACCAATTGAAGACAGTTGTGCTTTTATAGACCCTATGGATAAGAAGTTAGAGGGTTTACTTAAGAAAATTTTTGTTCAACAAGGTTTTCTTCTCCAACCTATTGCCTGCATTATTCCTGTATCTACTGCAGCTGCTTTCTGGTTTGAGGCGCTGGAAGACTCGCTCCAGACGGAGACCTCATATGAGGAAATTATGGATAGAATTAAGGCTCTAAAGCTAGCTAATTCCTTTATCACTGACGCCGCTTTCCAAATAGCTAAGTTAGAGGCGAAAAATTCAGGTTTCGCCATTTTGGCGCGCAGGGCGCTATGGCTAAAGTCCTGGTCGGCCGATGTGTTGTCTAAATCCAAGCTTTTGAACATTCCTTTCAAAGGAAAGACCCTCTTCGGGCCTGAATTGAAAGAGATTATTTCAGATATCACCGGGGGAAAAGGCCATGCTCTCCCTCAGGACAAGCCCTTTAAGACAAAGAACAAAGCTAATTTTCGTTCCTTTCGCAATTTCAGGAATGGCTCCGCTTCATTCTCTCCGGCTGCAAAGCAAGAGGGTAACGCTTCACAGCCCAAGGCCACCTGGAAACCTTACCAGGGCTGGAATAAGGGTAAACAGGCCAAAAAGCCTGCAGCTGCCACCAAGACAGCATGAAGGGGTAGCCCCCGATCCGGGACCGGATCTAGTAGGGGGCAGACTCTCTCTCTTCGCTCAGGCCTGGGCAAGAGATGTACATGATCCTTGGGCATTAGAGATTGTAGCCCAGGGATACCTTCTAGAATTCAAGGACTCTCCTCCAAGGGGACGGTTCCACATTTCTCGTCTGTCTACAGATCAGACAAAGAAAGAGGCATTTTTACGCTGTGTAGAAGATCTACTTACAATGGGAGTGATCCACCCAGTTCCAATTGACTGGGGTTTTACTCAAACCTGTTTGTGGTTCCCAAAAAAGAAGGAACTTTCAGACCAATCCTGGATCTCAAAATTCTAAACAAATTCCTCAGAGTCCCATCATTCAAGATGGAGACCATTCAGACAATCTTACCAATGATCCAGGAGGGTCAATATATGACTACCGTGGATCTAAAGGATGGGTATTTGCATATTCCTATCCACAAAGATCATCACCAGTTTCTCAGGTTCGCCTTTCTGGACAAGCATTATCAGTTTGTGGCTCTTCCTTTCGGTTGGCCACTGCTCCCAGAATTTTCACAAAGGTGCTAGGGTCCCTCCTGGCGGTGCTAAGACCACAGGGCATAGCAGTGGTGCCTTACTTAGACGACATCTTAATTCAGGCGTCGACTTTCCAAAGAACCAAGTCTCACACAGAGATCGTATTGGCCTTTCTGAGGTCTCACGGGTGGAAGGTGAACGTAAAAAAGAGTTCTCTCTCCCCCCTCACAAGAGTTCCATTCCTAGGAACCCTGATAGACTCGGTAGTAATGAAAATATTTCTGACGGAGGTCAGAAAGTTAAAACTGTTAACTACTTGCCAAGCTCTTCATTCCATTCCTCGGCCATCTGTAGCTCAGTGCATGGAGACAATCGGTCTAATGGTAGCGGCAATGGACATAGTCCCTTTTGCTCGGATACACCTCAGACCACTGCAACTATGCATGCTCAAACAGTGGAATGGGGATTATGCAGATTTGTCTCCTCAAATTCAGTTGGACCAGGAGACCAGAGATTCTCTTCTCAGGATCACCTGTCTCAGGGAATATGTTTCCGCAGACCAGAGTGGATCATTGTAATGACCGATGCCAGTCTGTTAGGCTGGGGTGCGGTCTGGGACTCCCTGAAAGCTCAGGGCTTATGGTCTCGGGAAGAAACTCTTCTCCCGATAAACATTCTGGAACTGAGGGCGATATTCAATGCTCTTCAGGCATGGCCTCAAATAGCTGCGGCCAAATTCATCAGATTTCAGTCGGACAACATCACGACTGTAGCTTACGTCAATCATCAGGGGGGAACAAAGAGTTCCCTAGCGATGACGGAAGTAACCAAAATAATCAGGTGGGTGGAGAATCACTCCTGCCATCTCTCAGCAATTCACATCCCAGGAGTAGACAACTGGGAGGCGGATTTTCTAAGTTGTCAGACTTTTCACCCGGGGGAGTGGGAACTCCACCCGGAGGTATTTGCCCAGCTAACTAAGCTATGGGGCACTCCAGAGTTGGATCTGATGGCGTCCCGTCAGAATGCCAAACTTCCTCTCTACGGGTCCAGGTCCCAGGACCCCAAGGCAGTATTGATAGATGCTCTAGTAGCGCCTTGGTCCTTCAATCTTGCTTATGTTTTTCCACCTTTTCCTCTCCTCCCTCGTCTGGTCACCAGAATCAAGCAGGAGAAGGCTTTGGTGATTCTGATAGCGCCTGCGTGGCCACGCAGGACTTGGTATGCAGACCTAGTGGACATGTCATCTGTCCCACCATGGACACTGCCAATGAGGCAGGATCTTCTAATACAGGGTCCGTTCAAGCATCCAAATCTAGTTTCTCTACGTCTGACTGCTTGGAGATTGAACGCTTAATTCTATCAAAGCGTGGTTTCTCTGAGTCAGTTATAGATACTCTGATTCAGGCTAGAAAGCCTGTCACCAGGAAAATCTACCATAAGATATGGCGGAAATATCTTTGTTGGTGTGAATCCAAGGGTTACTCATGGAGTAAGATTAGGATTCCCAGGATATTGTCCTTTCTCCAAGAAGGATTGGAGAAAGGATTGTCAGCTAGTTCCTTAAAAGGACAAATATCTGCTCTGTCTATCCTTTTACACAAGCGTCTTGCAGAGGTACCAGACGTTCAAGCGTTTGCTCAGGCTTTAGTCAGAATCAAGCCTGTCTATAAACCTGTGGCTCCGCCATGGAGTCTAAATCTAGTTCTTTCAGTTCTTCAAGGGGTTCCGTTTGAACCTTTACATTCCATAGATATTAAGTTGCTATCTTGGAAAGTTTTGTTTTTGGTAGCTATCTCTTCTGCTCGAAGAGTTTCAGAATTATCTGCCTTACAGTGTGATTCACCTTACCTGGTGTACCACGCAGATAAGGTAGTTTTGCGTACCAAGCCTGGTTTTCTTCCTAAAGTTGTTTTTAACAAGAATATTAACCAGGAAATAGTTGTTCCTTATCTGTGTCCTAATCCATCTTCAAAGAAGGAACGTCTACTACACAATCTTGATGTAGTTTGTGCTTTAAAGTTCTATTTACAAGCAACTAAGGATTTCAGACAAACATCTTCCTTGTTTGTTATCTATTCTGGTAAGAGGAGAGGTTGGAAAGCGACTGCTACCTCTCTTTCCTTTTGGCTGAAAAGCATCATCCGTTTGGCCTATGAGACTGCTGGCCAGCAGCCTCCTGAAATAATTACTGCTCATTCTACCAGAGCAGGGGCTTCCACATGGGCTTTCAAAAATGAGGCTTCTGTTGAACAGATTTGTAAGGCAGCGACTTGGTCTTCACTGCATACTTTTGCCAAATTTTACAAATTCGATACTTTTGCTTCTTCGGAGGCTATTTTTGGGAGAAAGGTTTTGCAAGCAGTGGTGCCTTCCGTTTAAGGTACCTGTCTTGTTCCCTCCCTTCATCCGTGTCCTAAAGCTTTGGTATTGTTATCCCACAAGTAAAGGATGAATCCGTGGACTGGATACACCTTGCAAGAGAAAACAGAATTTATGCTTACCTGATAAATTCCTTTCTCTTGAGGTGTATCCAGTCCACGGCCCGCCCTGGCATTTAAGTCAGGTAAAAATTTTTTGTTTAAACTACAGTCACCACTGCACCCTATGGTTTCTCCTTTTTCTTCCTAACCTTTGGTCGAATGACTGGGGGGTGGAGCTAGAGGGGGAGCTATATGGACAGCTTTGCTGTGTGCTCTCTTTGCCACTTCCTGTAGGGAATGAGAATATCCCACAAGTAAAGGATGAATCCGTGGACTGGATACACCGCAAGAGAAAGTAATTTATCAGGTAAGCATAAATTCTGTTTTTCATCCAACAAACAATAAAGGCATATACATATGGCACTGCCTTGAATAAACATCTTTTTTTTCAATACCTTCTTTTTTGCTAAACCTATAGAAAATAGTTACCTAATTAAAGGTTGTGATCAAATAAAAGTTTTCCTGTAAGTCAAAGGGAATAAGCACTGGAATGTGGGGTGTGATTTTCCCCCCTTTCTGAATGTTGTATAATGCAGTATCCATCACACAAATTAGACATAAACACATCTTGTGTTTAAAACGAAATATTACGTATACTGAAGTGTAAAAAACAACAAAAGAATGAATGCCAGAACATTCAGTAAACATTGGACTTTCATTTAAAATGAACAAATTAGGTAAATGCTTAACTATTCCCTAATTACAGACCATATCCTATAGATTTACTTAATCCAAAACTGAATAAATCATTTGTTTGTATATTTTATCTGGCACGCACTTTAACCTCAAAGGGGCTTCAAAGTTTTTTTGTTTGGTTTTTATAGTGTATATGTTGGCAATTAAGCACTACACTGCAAGAGATCTGCACACAAAATAACTTTAGAAAGCATTTAAAACTGTTATGTTATTAAGAAAATGTTTTGCAGTCTAGAGACACAACCTTTGAAAAGCCTCTGTTTTATCTTTGCTCTTTGCTGTGCCCAATTATGGGCAGATATCATTTAGCTCCTGCACAGCTCAATCACAGTGTAGCCTGTTTTAGGTTTAGGGATGTCTGTCTCTGGGATCAGTGAAATAACCACAATTTTTATGCCAGATTACAAATGTCGCACAGGGTTAGAGTGCGTATTACAAGTGCAAACTAAAACTTTGCGCAAGAGAAAAACCTGACGCACGCTAAATAAAGGACTTTAGATATTTTTTTCTCAACATAGACCTCAATGTAGAGTGCAGAAGACAGAACCTAACACTTATTGCTTGTGCATTAACCTGACAGAAGTTATTAACCCATTAAGCCATTATGATGCATATATACAGTACGTTGTGCAGTACTTTGCTGATCGTACCGCACAACGTATATATATATATATATTATATATATCTGAGCTGGAGTTCTTGAGCTCATGGCATCTGCCTGCATATGGAACCGGAGAGTGATTGGTGCTCTGGTTCCATATGAAGGTAGATGCCAGATCGTTACAGACGGTGTGTGTGTTACCCTCTGTAACAATTATCTGGTGGTGACAGCGGGAGGTCTGGTAGGCAGGTGGGCGGTCCAGCAGAGAGGGGAGGGAGGGGGAGGGAGTGGGATGGCTCTACACTGCAGAAAAAAAAAATGAAAGGACAAGGAGGGATGGGGAGCTACACTATAGAAAAGAGGTATGGTGGTGGGTTTCCTAACTAACGATCAATATAAATATTGAAAAATATTCAAAATTAATGTAAGTAATTAATTATTATAGATGTAAGAAAAAAAATATAAATAACCCGTTTTATATATATATATATAATGTCAAAATAGCCGGTGGCCCAGCACTCCAACCTCTGTAGTGTTATAGTAACCTGGGTGCAATCCTCAAAAGTCACGTGTAGATAATAGTAGAAAAGGAGGGCACTCTCAGGACTTTTTACTTCCAACAACTGATAGTGTTTATTTTTAAATCATCAAATTTTATACTTGGATAGTTATTGTCAACGTTTTGGCTCTTTCTATGAGCCTTCTTCAGGACAAGTAATTATCTTAATTCGGCTTGTGAGCCGTTCTCCCCGAGGGAAAATTTAAATGAATTTTCCCTTGGGGAGAATGGCTCACAAGCCGATTTAGGATAATTACTTGTCCTGAAGAAGGCTCATAGAAAGAGCTGAAACGTCGACAATGACTATCCATGTATAAAATTTGATGATTTCAAAATAAACACTATCAGTTGTTGGAAGTAAAAAGTCCTGAGAGTGCCCTTCATTTCTACTATTATATATATATATATATACACACAGCATATATATATATATATATAGATAGATAGATAGATAGATAGATAGATTCAGTATATATATATACATATAGATAGATAGATAGATAGATAGATAGATAGATAGATAGATAGATATTATGGGCTAGATTATAAGTAGTGCGTTATTTTTTCGCAATGTAGAGTTACGTTTTTTGCGCTAGTCGGGTTATGTTCCTATTACAAGTTAAAAAAATATATTTTGCGAAAGCGGTAACCCAAATAGCGCAAATATATGAGTGTGGCAGTTTATTTTATTGTATTTATGTTGTGTTTTGTGCAACTTTTATTTTATTCCTAACCCTTTACGCAAGGTATTCATTCGTGCTTACCTGACACGCATTAAATTCGATCGCACTTTAGCGAACGCATTTACTTTCAACTTTTTGTTTTTAAGATGTGAAGACACTCATTTGTTATATTCTTGTTATATGCAGGATAAAAAGGTGATTACAGATATCTACACTGAATTACAAGACGGACTCTACTTATTAGTTCTGTTGGAATTAATATCTGGAGAACAGGTGCCCAAACCTGCTCGAGGTGTAATGAGAGTGCATTTCTTGGAAAACAATAGCAAAGCTCTCACCTTTCTTAAAACCAAGGTAAGGCTTAACAAGCATTTGCTAACAGTGCTTTCTTTCAATGCGTAACTCTGTCTCTGTCTCAGCAAAAAATTAAGCCATAAGACTACTTCACTTAAAAGCAGGGGAATGTCTACTTCCAAATGAGGGTTACTTGCCTGTATATCATGTGGCTATAATTAAATTTTAATATGTATTAATCTGTTTTATACCAGGTCTAGAGTAATAAAAGGGGGGATGGTTCTGAAACTGTGTATTTTTCTTGGCCAAAATGACATCAATGCATTCATGACACTCCTACTTTGAAAGAGAAGTAACTCCTCTTTCAAATGAGTAGTAAGTAATATGATCCTATATCTATCACATATTTAATAAAGCATGTTTAATATTTTATTTACTAGACACAAAGTTCAGAAAAATAAAATCAATTGGTCCAGAAGATTATGTAATATAAAATTATAAACTAGTGTATACAGACCAGTTCAAGACATTGTGACAATTTATTTTTCAAACAACACTATTGTCCACCACAGGGCTGTCACTAGAAATTGTAGGGCCTCTGACTGAGCCAGTGGTCAGGCCCCCCCCCCCCCCACCGCCGATTATATTTTGTCCAAAAAATATTAAGCCTGCCACATGTTTCATATACCAAAATTAACTGAAAGGAGCAAAGTCAAATATATTTCATACTCTGCAGCATGTAATTGGTAAATGGTAAATGGTGACATATAAATCATTAATCAAAACACAAAATCAATTAAAGGGACATAAAACCCTGTAAACAATGTTATAATTACTTCTGTTATCAAGTGTGCTTCATTCTCATGGTGTCCTTTGTTGAAGGTTTGAAGATTGTTTAAAATACCATGTTCTATCTGAATCATGAAAGTTTAATGTTGACTTTACAGTCCTTTTATTTTTCGAGATACACGCAGACTACTAAGCCTAGCTCAATATATTTAATAGTAAAGAGCTATGTTTCTAAATGTGTTAACAAAAGAATTGGGTAAATTTGATAAAATAGTAAATTGGAATGTTTTATGTTTCTTTTAAATTGTATGCTCTGAATCATTGACTTCTATGCCCCTTTAAACTACCCTGGTCACAAGCAAATCAATATTAAACATCTCACCAAGCAAAAGGGACATTAGCCTCATTAATTTCATGTAATAAAGTACAATTTTATGGGATTTTTTAAAGATAACACATAAAGTTTCATGTTTAACTATGTCCATGCAAACCCTTGTATGGGATTTAAAATTCTACAGATGATGTAGGATGGTACTTGAAGGCTGCAGAAAGGGATTGGTAATACTTTATTATTATTATTATTATTATTATTAGGTGGCCATGCAACGAAGTTGCAGGACAACCTATTGTTATTGTCAGGATTATTATTATTATTATTAGGTGGCTATGCAACGAAGTTGCAGGACAACCGATTGTTATTGTCAGGATTATTATTATTATTATGCCGCCGCTTTTTCTATTGCCCATAACTCTTGAACTGCTAATGCAAAGCTCTTGAAATCAAGTATGCTGTTACATCCTATTGCTCTGCTACATCTCATTCAATATTGCACTCTTAGGTCACATGCTCTAGCAGCCATATTGCTTTTTGCGACTAATTTCCACAAACTCTTAAAAATCTTCAGCTCTTAAACTGCTTATGTTACAACTTTGAAACTTGCTCTGCTCACTGCTACAATGACCTAGATTTGCTATTGCTCAAGAGAAGTGCCTTGGTCACATGATGTGGCAGCCATTTTGCATTTTGTGAAAATCTTTAATATCTTCTTCCCTTAAACCGCTTATTGCAATGATGCGTAATTTTGCACATATGCTCCTTGCAAGGTCCTCTACAAAGTTTGTTCAAACTGCGATTTTTCCATAATCAACATGGCTGCTGTGAGACATTAACCTTTTTATCGACATTTAATAGCGTAAATTTGCACTTTTTGCATTATGTTTACACTATTTAACTATAATTACACTTAGTCATGACTCCTAAAGGCAATATTGCAGTCAAAATTTGCACTGCGCATTCACCTTCGTAAAATAAAACAATTGCAAATTTTCATAAAAATTCTGAAAATTGTAGAGTTCTATAGTGAGCATTAGCATTTGCAATTTAAAAGCCATACATTGCATAGCTTGGCGGCCATTTTGTTTCGTACGCGCTGTTTTTAAAAACTACAAAAATCTTCTCCGAAACCGCTTATGGGACAGACTTTAACTTTTGATTATAGAGTTATCTTATGACTAACATTCAGATTTTTTCAAGATAAGTTGATATGCCATGTGGTTTAGCAGCCATTTTGAATTGTTCAAAAATGCTTAACAATATTTTTTTATTAATAATAAAACAAAAACCGCTTTACAAAAATCCTTTATTTTTGCCATGTTTATTGACATCTATGGTGAGAACTATTGTACATAATATAATGGCTGTATATCATATGATCTGGCAGCCTTTTTGTTTTATGCAAAAAGTTCATAAATCTATTTTCTCTGCAACCGCTTATGTTAGAACTGTGAAACTTGCTGTATATCTTATGTTAGGAATGTAAAAACTTGCTTTATAGCTTTATATTGTGACTTAGCTGCTCGTATACCATTGCAAAGGCGCAACCATTTTGAATTGTTCAAAAATGCTTTACAGTATTTTTTAATTAATAATAAAACAAAAAACGTTTTACAAAAATGCTTTATTTTTGCCATGTTTATTGACATCTATGGTGAGAAGTATTGTTCATAATATGGAGGCTATATATCATACAATTTGGCAGCCATTTCGTAAATCTATTTTCTCTGCAACCGCATATGTTAGAACTGTGAAACTTGCTGTATAACCTTATATTGTGACCTAGAGTCACAGTTGTTCATGTTGAAGGAATTGGTCGCAAGCTGTGGCAGCCATATTGGTCTACGCAAACATTTTGACAATGTGTTTTCTTTGCAGCCGCTTATGTTAAAGCTGTGAAATTTAATGTATAAACATTTATTGTGGCCTAGAGTTACATCTGTTCATGTTAAAAGTAATGGTTATATGGTTTGGCAGCCATCTTGAAAAGTGCAAACATTTCTAAAATGTGTTTTCTTTCCATCTGCTTATGTTAGAACTGTAAAAACTTGCTTTATACCATGTTTGTTCAAACTGCGATTTTTGCATAATCAACATGGCTGCCGTGAGACATTATCCATTTTATCAAAATTTAATTGCGTACATTTGCACTTTATGCATTAGTTTAACAATATTTAACAATATTAAAGTGTAATAGACAAATGATTACACATAGTCATAACCCTCAAAGACAATATTGCAGTTAAAATTCGCACTGCGCAGTCGCCTTCGTGAAATAAAACATTTACGAATTTTCATGAAACTTCTGCAAATTGTAGAGGTCTATGGTGAGCATTAGTGTGTGCAGTTTAAAAGCCATACATTACACAGTGTGGCGGCCAGTTTGTTTTGTATGCACTGTTTTTAAAAACTGCAAAAATCTTCTCTGAAACCACTTATGAGACAGACGTGAAATTTGGTTTATAGAGTTATCTTATGACCAATATTCAGATTTGTTCAAGAAAAGTCAATTGGTCATATGGTTTGGCAGCCATTTTGAATTGTTCAAACATGTCAGTTTTTTTCCCCTGCTTTGTTTGCCATGTGCTGCTGGCAGCCATTTTACTCACCTCTCTTGCTAACTCTGGTGCCTACTGTGTAATGCTGCTCATTTCCTGCAATTTCTTTTATGACCAGACTGGTGTACATCATCAGTGTGAGACAGGATGCAGTCTGAGAATTGTGAAGTCATTACTTATTATTTAAAGGGCCTCTGTTCAGTATGCTTTGCCCTTGCGTTGTCCCAGACCTGTTTTTGAGAGCTCTTGTGTATTACCTGATTGTCTGACGTCCCTCCTGGTTCCTGATCCCTGGCTTGTTCCTGACTCTGCTGTTCTCCTTGTTCCTGATTCCGGCTCGTCTGACTACTCGCTTTGGCTCCTGACTCGGCTCGTCTGACTACCAGCTCTGGTTTTGATTCCTGGCTTGTTATTTGTCTTGTGGAATTTTTATTATTTTTTGCTATTAATAAAGATGTGATTATTTTTGCACTTCTCGTCTCAGTCTGATTCCTGGCATCCTGACATTACGCAAGGACCATGAATCCTGATGGTGCTAATAATCCACCTTTACCAACCATAATTTCCAGTATGGATGAACAGGATCACCGCTTGGATCAATTTGCACTAGCCCTGCAAACCCTGCTGACTCGCACTACACCAAAGTGTCCTGCAAGTTATGGCTGCTCCTGTTTCCGCTGCTGCACCTAGTCCTACCAGGAGCATGTCCGATTCTGCACCTCTACCTCAGCGATATGGAGGTGATCCTAATCAGTGCAGAGGGTTTTTGAACCAGGTGGGCATTTACTTTGAGATGTTACCTCAGGCGTTTCCCTCTGACAGAGCTAAGGTGGGATTTCTCATCTTGTTACTCTCTGACACAGCTCTTGCCTAGGCTAATCCCTTGTGGGAGACTAATAAAGATGTGATTTCAAATTACCCTGAGTTTGTGGCCTCCTTTCGAAGGGTATTTGATGTTCCGGCTTGCTCCTCCTCTGCTGCTAAACGACTCATGTCCATTCAGCAAGGTACAAGATCTGTTGCTCAGTATGCCATTGAATTCCGTACGCTTGCCGCAGAGGTAGGTTGGAACAATGAAGCCCTTGTTGCCGCTTCTTTCATGGGCTCTCTGATGCGATTAAAGATGAAGTTGCTGCAAGAGATTTACCAGAAGATCTTGAGGCATTGGTGTCTTTTTTGATCCTAATTGACATCAGACTAAGTGAGAGGCCCTCTTTCAAGGAGCGCTTGTGGAAGCCTCCTGTTCCGTTGTCTCCTACATGTTCATTCCCACCCATGCCTCCCTCTCCTCCCATGCCTCCTGGTCTAGAGTCACCAGGTACTGCTGAGCCGATGCAGTTGGGATTCATGCGTCTCTCCACGGCGGAGAGAGCCTTTAGGAGGAGGGAGGGGCTCTGCCTCTATTGTGGGTTACAGGGCCACCTGTTGAAGTCTTGTCCTACACGGCCAGGAGACGCTCACACCTAAGGTCCTGTCGGGGGCAGACCTTGGGTGGTTTATCCTCGTCCCCGGAACCGCTAAAGGAGAAACCTTTGGTCACAGTTGTCCTTTCCTGGGTGGACTCCTCCATTGTCACCCAGGCTCTTGTTGACTCCGGTGCTGCAGGCTATTTAATTGACAATGCTTTTGTATCAAAGCACTCCATTCCTGTTTTTCCTCGGTCCGTTCCGCTTGCTATTGAGGCCATTGATGGCAGACCCCTTCAGCCCGCACTTGTTACTCACGAAACTGCTCTGTTATCCATGGATGTTGGGGCTCTCCATTTTGAAACCCTCCAGTTCCAGGTGATAAACTCTCTGCATTTTCCGGTTGTTCTGGGTTATCCCTGGCTCCAAAAGCACAATCCCAGTCTTGACTGGCACAGATCCAAAATTTTGTCGTGGTCTCCGCAATGTATTTCCACTTGTCTTTGGAAACCAGTTAAAGTCTTGTGCACTTCTTCGGTATCTCAATTGCCAGAGGAGTACCGAGAGTCCCTAGACGTTTTTGACAAGGTGCGTGCCGGTACGTTGCCTCCTCACCGGTCTTACGATTGTGCCATAGACCTGCAACCCGGAGCCATTCCTCCTCGGGGCCGGGTTTACCCTCTGTCTGTTGTGGAGAATTGTGCTAAGGAGGAGTATGTTGCCGATGCTCTGTGGTGGGGGATCATCCGCAAATCCTGCTCTCATGCAGGGGCTGGCTTCTTCTTTGTGAAGAAAAAGGGTGGCGAGTTAAGACCATGCATCGATTATAGGGGTCTTAATCATCATACCATTAAGAATGCTTACCCTATTCCACGCATTACGGAACTCTTTGACCGCCTCAAGGGAGCTACGGTCTTTACTAAACTTGTTTTGAGAGGAGCGTACAATCTCGTTAGGATCAAGGAGGGCCACGAATGGAAAACAACATTTGACACCAGGAGCAGGCATTATGAGTACATAGGCCAAACCATGTCCTTTGGCCTATGTAATGCTCCTGCTGTTTTCCAGGAATTTAGTAATGATGTCCTACAAGATATGTTGCAACAGTGTGTTGTGGTGTACTTAGACGGCATCCTCATACACTCACCCACACTTGAGACTCACCTTTCTTATGTTACACGGGTTCTTCAGAGACTATGTGAGAACGGCTTTTTTTGTAAACTCGAAAAATGTGAGTTCCATCAGACTCAAGTAACCTTCCTAGGTTATGTTATCTCCGTTGCAGGGTTCTCCATGGATCCTGACAAGTTATGTGCAGTTCTGCAGTGGCCTCACCCAGTTGGTCTTTGGTCTATTCAACGTTGTTTAGGGTTCGCCAATTACTATAGAAATTTTATTAAAAACTTTTCTTCTTTGGTCAAACCTATCACTGACATGACCCGTAAAGAGAATGATCCACTCCATTGGTCACCTACTGCCCTTAAGGCCTTTGATAGTCTTAAGACTGCCTTTGCTGCCATTCCAGTTCTGGCTCATCCTAACCATGTCCTGCCTTTTGTTCTTGAGGTCGATGCGCCTGAGACTGGAGTAGGTGCCCTCTTATCTCAACGTCCTACGCCTGACGGTTCCTTGCATCCTTGTGGTTTCTTCTCTAACAAATTGTCTCCAGCGGAGTGCAATTATGAAATTGGTGACAGGGAATTACTGGCCATAATTTTGGCACTCAAGGAATGGAGGCATCTTCTCGAGGGTACTAGCGTTCCAGTGCTCATTCTTACTGACCACAAGAATTTAACTTATCTGAAGCAAAACGTTTGTCACCCCAACTGGCCAGATGGGCGCTATTTTTGTCTCGGTTTAATTATGTGGTCTCCTACCTGCCTGGTAGTAAGAATGTTAGGGCTGATGCCCTCTCTCGACAATTTTCGCCTATGTCCAAGGAGGAGTCTGTACCTACTCCAGTTATACCTCCTGACCATATTTTGACTACTATACGTACTAATTTGACTTCTCCCTTGGGGGAGAAGATCCTGGCTGCACAAACCAATGCACCTCCTGAGAAACCTAGTGGTAAGTGTTTTGTTCCTCAGAATCTTCAAACTAAACTTTTGCACACTTACCACTATCCTAAAGCCGCAGGTCACCCAGGCAAGAACCAGATTATTTGGTCTGTCACTCAACAATTCTGGTGGCCAGGTCTTCGTTCTGATGTTGCTGCGTATGTTGCCTCCTGCTCAGTTTATGCACAGAATAAGACTCCTCAACGTCTTCCTGTGGGTCTTCTTCAACCTATTGCTAATGGTGAGCGTCCTTGGACACATCTTTCTATGGATTTCATTGTCGAGCTCCCTGTTTCCAATGGCAATACTGTTATCCTTATGGTTGTTGACTGTTTTTCTAAAATGTCACATTGCATTCCCTTGAAGAAGTTGCCTACCGCTCAGGAGCTTGCTGCAATTTTTGCCCGGGAGGTCTTCCGTTTACATGGGTTACCCAAGGAGATAGTGCCGGACCGGGGTAGCCAGTTTGTCTCCAGATTTTGGCGTTCCTTTTGTGCTCAAATGGGGATCCAGCTTTCCTTCTCCTCTGCATATCACCCTCAATCCATTGGGGCTGCAGAACGGTCTAATCAAGCTCTGGAACAGTTCCTTGGGCAGAGTTTGCTCGTAATAGTGCTATTAATGCTTCCTCCAAGTTATCCCAGTTCATGGTGAATTATGGGTTTCAACCATCCTTGTTGCCCGATTCATTCATGTCTAAGGGTATTCCGGCTTTGGAGGAGCATCTCCGGCAACTCCGTTCCACGTGGGTGCAGATTCAGGATTGCCTTCATCGTTCTATGCAGCGCCAAAAGTTCCAGGCTGATCGTAGGCGTCTGCCCGCGCCTTCCTACTTGGTTGGTGAGAGAGAGTTTGGCTGTCCTTCCGCAACTTGTACCTTTGTGTGCCTTCCAATAAACTGGCTCCCTGTTATGTTGGTCCTTTTCTAATACTCCGACGGGTCAATCCTGTGGCCTACGCTCTTGACCTTCCTCCTGCAATGCGCATCTCCAATGTTTTTCATGTCTCCCTCTTGAAACCATTGGTTTGTAATTGGTTTACCACTGTGTTGCCTTGTCCCCATCCTATCTTTGTTGACAACCATGAGGAGTATGAGGTCAGCAGCATTAGTGACTCTCGTATGTCCAGGGGCCGCATACAGTATTTGGTTCACTGTAGGGGCTACAGTCCAGAGTAGCATTCATGGGTTCCCTCCTCTGATGTTCATGCTCTCGCCCTCCTCAGTGCCTTCCATGCCCGTTTCCCCAATAAGCCTTTTGTCCTCCCGCGGGGGAGGGGTTGTTGAAGGGAGGGTACTGTCAGGGATTTTTTCCCTGCTTTGTTTGCCATGTGCTGTTGGCAGTCATTTTATTCACCTCTCTTGCTGACTCTGGTGCATACTGTGTGATGCTGCTCATTTCCTGCACTTCTTTTTATGGTGTACATCATCAGTGTGAGACAGGATGCAGTCTTGGAATTGTGATGTCATCACTTATTATTTAAAGGGCCTCTGTTCAGTATGCTTTGCCCTTGCGTTGTCTCAGACCTGTTTGTGAGAGCTTCTGTGTATTACCTGGTTGTCTGACGTCCCTCCTGGTTCCTGATCCCTGGCTTGTTCCTGACTACTCGCTTTGCTCCTGACTCGGCTCGTCTGACTACCAGCTCTGGTTTTGATTCCTGGCTTGTTATTTGTCTTGTTTACTTTTTTATTATTTTTTGCTATTAATAAAGGTGTAATTATTTTTGCACTTCTCGTCTCAGTAGATTCCTGGCACCCTGACAAAAAATGCTTAACGATATTTTTTGTTTTAATTTATTTTTTTTTTATTTTGGATCTCAATGTGTGCCTTTTAATATTAAATTAAATAAACCATTTGTACTTTTTACTTCTATTTATTTTTTTATTTTTTTTTTACAATAAAGCTTTATTGATGTAACTGCCCAATACAATAAATGCGATTAATGTGAGATCAAGAATATGATATACAATTTGGATTCAGTATGTTACATAAAAGTTGAATGAAGAAAAGAATATACACAGATTACAATTACATCAAAATATTATCACAGAGGGTCTTAGCAGCTGGTTGCAAGGCCCTCTCAAAAACTAAGTGTTTTTTCCTTTTTTCTATCTCTCCTCCTAACTTGCGATAAACTCACCAGAGCTCTTGTACCCCTCTCTGTGGATTTTTTGTTTTTAAAACTGTGATTTCCAGGGAGACACTAGTATCGATTTCTATACCCTCAGGAGGGGATAAGGGCGTTGGAAAAGAACATGAGAGAAAGAATGAAAAGTTAAGAGTTAATAGGAGAGAAATAAGATGAAGGAGAAAGAAAGGGAAGAGGGAGGGGGGAGGGAAGAGAGGGGGGAGGGAAGAAAAAAAATAATTTCTATACTTTTCTCCCTTTCTTTCCTTTTGCTTTTAAATTGCTAAAATATATTCATGGGTGTCTAATTTGTGGGTCTTGAGGTAGTGATATCGTTCCAGGGTGACCTGTTGTCTCCACTCTGATAGAGATGGTACCTCCTGAGATTTCCATCTCTTGGGGATTAGTTTTTTGGCTACTGTTAACATGTTCAACAGGAGAGCCAATTTGGCTTTGTCTTGTATTTTGGGGAGTTCACAGAACAATAGGCTTTTAGGGTTTGGGGGACCTGTATCTGTAGTGTATCTGTGATTACAGCGAAGATCTCTGACCAGTAAGCACGTCATTTTGGGCAGGACCACCAGATATGGAGGAGTGTACCCTCTTCTCCGCAGCCCCTCCAGCAAGTATTGCTCGAAGCTGGAAATATTTTGTGGAGCCTGGAGGGTGTGAGGTACTTAACAATATTTTTTAAGTAATAATAAAACAAAAACCGCTTGACAAAAATGCTTTATTTTTGCCATGTTTATTGACATCTATGGTGAGCACTATTGTGCATAATATGGAGGCTGTATATCTGGTTTACGCAAAAATATCGCTAATCTATTTTCTCTGCAACTGAACTATGAAATTTGCTGTATCATCCTTTATGGCGACCTAGATTCACGATGGCTCATTAGGAGAGAATCAGTCATATGATGCGGCAGCAATATTGGATTTATGATTATCGTAATTATTTGTAATTCAATACTGCCTCTTTTGATTCAATTGCTCACAAAACACAAATACTTATGCTAATCTCTTGAAATCAGGTATGCTGTTTCAGCCTATTGCAATGCTACATCTAATGCAACATTGAACTCATAGATCATATGGTTAGGCAGCCATATTGTTTTTTTGCAACAAATTTAGAGAAACGCTTAAAAATCTTCTTATGTTGCAACTTTGAAACTTGCTGTGCTCAATGCTGCTATTACCTAGATTTGCCATTGCTCAACAGAAGTGCCTTGGTCACATAATGTAGTAGCCATCTTGCATTTTGCTAAAATCTTTAAACATCTTCTCTTAAACCACTTAGTGCAAAAAAAGCGCAATTTTGCACATAAGCTCCTCGCAAGGTCCTCTACCATGTTTGTTCAAACTGCGATTTTTCCATAATCAACATGGCTGCCATGAGGCATTAACCTTTTTCTTGACATTTAATTGCGTAAAGGATGTATATCACATGATCTGGCAGCCATCTTGTTTTACGCGAAAATTTCAAAGATCTATTTTCTCTGCAACCGCTTATGTTAGAACTGTGAAACTTGCTGTATAACCTTATTTTGTGATCTAGAGTCACAGCTGTTCATGTTGAAGGAATTGGTCACAAGCTGTGGCAGCCATATTAGTTTACACTAAAAATTTGAAAATGTGTTTTCGCTTATGTTAAGGCTGTGACATTTGCTGTATAACCATATATTGTGACCTAGAGTTACATCTGTTCATGTTGAAAGTATTGGTCATATGGCGTGGCAGCCATCTTGAAAAATGCAAACATTTTGAAAATGTTTTTTCTTTCCAACTGCTTATGTTAGAACTGTAAAACCTTGTTGTAGCTTTATATTGGGACTTAGCTGCTTGTATACAATTGTAAAGGTGATGGACTTGGCCACCTCTATTGCTGCTTGCAGCTATATTTATTATTATTATTATTATCGGTTATTTGTAGAACGCCAACAGATTCTGCAGCGCTATAAACATATGCGGTATACAAGGTAGCAATTATTGGGATCAAATGAGTAGAGGGCCCTGCCTAGAGTCGCACTGTTGTAGTCAGCTTTTGTGAGGGTGATCTGCAAGCAGTTGGGCTCTTAGGCTTACATTCTAAGGAGGTTCATTGCGGATAGCAATGGAGGAGAGGAACTGGTATTAGGAAAGGTTAGTGTAGGTTGTATGCATCTTTAAACAGAAAAGTCTTTAGGGAGTGCTTGAAGCTTTCAAAGCTAGGAGAGAGTCTTGTGAAGTGAGGCAGAGGGTTCCACAAGATGGGAGCCAGTTTGGAGAAGTCCTGTAAACGGGAATGTGAGGAGGTAACAAGAGAGGAGGAGAGTAAGAGGTCATAAACAGAGTGAAGGAGATGGGAGGGAGAGTATCTGGAGACAAGGTCGGGGATATAAAAGGGAGCAGTGCAGTTGAGGGCTTTGTATGTCAGAGTCAGAATTTTGTGTTTAATCCTGGAGGCAAGAGGAAGCCAGTGAAGGGATTGGCAGAGAGGTGCAGCAGATGAAGAGCGAAGTGTAAGGAAGATGAGCCTCGCAGAGGCATTCATTATGGATTGTAAAGGAGCTAGATGGCAGCTAGGGAGACCAGAGAGGACAGAGTTGCAATAGTCAAGGCGGGAAAGGATGAGAGAGTTGATTAATATCTTAGTTGTTCCTAATGTAAGGAAATGTCAAATTTTAGAGATGTTTTTAAGGTGGAAGCACCAGGATTTAGCCATGGCCTGAATATGAGGAGTGAAAGAAATATCTGGGTCAAGTGTGACCCCAAGACATCAGGCATGCGGGGTAGGGGTAATGATAGATTTGTTGACAGTTATAGAGAGATGGGGGTGTAGATTTTATAAGAAGAGGGGGAAATAAGGAGCTCAGTTTTGGAGAGATTTAGCTTAAGGTTTTGAGAGGACATCCAGGAAGAAATGTGAGAAAGGCAGTTAGTGACACGGGTTAGCAAGGAAGGAGATAGGTCTGGAGCAGAGATGTAGATTTGAATATTGTCGGCATACAAATGATACTGAAACCCGTGGGACTTTATTAGGGAACCTAATGATGACGCGTAGATTGAGAAGGGTACCCCAACAGAAAGTGATAATGGGGCAGAGGAAGCCCCAGAGAACCACGAGAGGGCTGTGTCACAAATGCCAAAGGATTGGAGGGTTTGCAGCAAAAGAGAGTGGCCAATAGTATCAAAGGCTGCAGACAGGTCAAGGATGATAAGCAGAGCGAAATGGCCTTTGGATTTTGCTGTGAGTAGGTCGTTGCTAACCTTAACGGTTGCTGTCTCTGTGGAGTGATGGGGGCGAAATCCAGATTGTATTGGGTCCAGGAGGGAGTGTAATGTAAGGGAATGGGATAGGCATGCATGTACTAGCTTTTCATGAAGCTTTGAGGCAAGAGGGAGTAAGGAAATAGGGCGGTAGTTGGATGGGGAGGTTGGATCGAGAGACGGTTTTTTGAGGTGTGACCAGTGCTTGTTTTAGAGATGAGGGAAATATACCAGTGCTGAGGGAGAGATTGAAAAGGTTTGTGAGTTTAGAGGTAAGGGTAAAAGAGACAGAGGGGAGTAGCTGTTAGGGAATGGGGTTGAGGGGACAGGTAGTGAGGTGAGAGCACAGTATAAGTGCAGAAACTTCTTCCTCAGTAACAGGGGTGAAAGAGCTAAACATATGGCTATGTGGGTTTTGGTTCATTGCAAGCTTTTGAAGGGGTGGGAGGCTGGCAGCATGCTGAGAGCTGATTTCATTTCTGATGGAATCGATTTTGTTATTGAAGTGGCTGGCAAAATCTTGAGCTAACAGAGAAGAGTGTTGAATGTGGAGAACAGACATTTTGGGTTTGAAGAAAGAGTTGAGATAAGAGTAGAGAAGTAGTGTTGCTTATAAAGATTAAGGGCAGAGTAGTAGAAATTCAAGCTCAACTTGTAGTGAAGAAAGTCAGCTGAACTCCGAGATTTTCTCCAGTGCAGCTCAGCAGTATGGGAACATCTGCGTAGGTACTGTGTCAGAGCAGTATGCCAGGGATGAGGGTGAGTGTGTGATTTCCGAGCTATGGTAGGAGGGGCCAGATTGTCAAGGATCGATGTAAGGGTGGAGTTATAGTGGCAGGTTGATTGGTCAGTGCAGGAAAAGAAGGAGATGGATGAGAGGAGGGGTTCGAGACAACTAGCGAGCAGTTGCTGATCTAATGACATAATGCTTCTGTGAAGTTTGGTGTGAGGGGTAGAAGGAGGGAGAGTTTTAGGGAGGGATGAGATGTTGCAAGTGAGGAGATGATGATCAGAAAGAGGAAAAGGGGAATTTGTGAAGTTTGAAATAGTGCATCGATAGCTAAAGATCAGATCAAGGGAGTGACCATCTTTCTGAGTGGGAGAGTCAGTCCATTGTGACAGACCAAAAGAGGAAGTGAGTTGCAGAAGTTGTTAATACAGTGGGATTCTATAATTGTTTTACAGTGGCAGTGTTCACTAATAATTGTAGAATGAGGTACAAATGATAATTCTCCAAGAAATTAAATGACTGAGATCTGCACTATTCAAGTTTGGTGTACGTGGTATTTGCAGCCTGAACCGAGGTACAAAAGTGTGATGGCACAGAATGCAATGTGGCTGTGCAATGCTAACACTGGATATAATAGACTTGGTGTAGGGTGGCATGTGAACCAAGTATAAAGTGCAGTGAAGCATCTAGATAGAAAGTGATACAAGGGTGGGGTAGGGGACACTGTTTTACTGTGGTCCTTGTAAGCACATACAAAGCCAGGCTTGCCTTTGCTGCCAGTATTTTCCCTCACACTCCTTGTCTAATATGTCTAAACGCAGTGTTTTTCCTGAGAATTTTGCATCAGGTATTTTTATTTGTCATACAGTGGTTCTAGCACTGACCATATATCAATGTTTTGTTGTCACAATATTGCTCTACAGAAGCTCACATACTGCCTGTGCTGTCACTGGGGGCACATAGTGTGTGTGATACTGGTGAATGTACATGAGAGTGTGAGAAAATAAACTGACAGTTCAACAAGCTCCTTTAGCCATCAGGTTCAGCCCTGCTCTCTATTCCGGTAATGTTTTGTTACCTTCGCCTTGGAGTCTCCCTCTGTCTGATGACCTCATCTTCGGCAGCATGCATAAAGAAGGCTTCTGGCAAGAAACAGCCCAAGCAGCCCTTCATTCACCACTCCACTGTCCACTCACTGCCATGGTCGGGAGAGTCATAACCCAGTTTGATTTTTACTGGCAGCTGATTTCCCACCAAACATCAGAAATGGCGGGAAAACAGCTGAACAGTAAAAATCAAACTTTGAGTGACAGTCTGAAGTCAGCTTCATTGTGATCAGACAAGTGCGCAGGGCTGGTGAAAGTGATGTCATCGGCAGCTGGACCTGTTTCTTCAGTATTTTTTTTTTAACAGCACTAAGTGAAAACTCATTAAAAATTACAGTTACGTACTATGTCAGTCCCGGGCCCGACTGGGCCCCTCAGGCCAGCCGGGCCCCTGACTGTAGTCACCCCTGTCACCCTCTGATGGCGACCTGCATCCAGTATATGCTCTCCCTATGTGCAACTATTTCTCAGATGCTACCTGGGTCCTATAGTATCTCTGGAGCCTTTTATAGAGAAAGCGTGTACATCCCAGTTGATTAGCTCGCTAGATACCTCTTTTAAAGTAATAAACTTCCATGAGTCTTAAAACTGTAAATATATATTCTATTTCTTTGTCTGCAAGAATATTATTATGATTGGTTAGGTAAAGTTAGCTTTAAATCGGAATGACAGTTACTTCTAAAAAAAAGACATGAAACTTCTAAAAAAGACATGAAAATGAGGATGAGAGTGATCCAGTGGTCAAAAACCCACAGCACAAAAAATCTATGAGCAACATACTGGTATACTCACAAAGGTATAGCTCATAAAATATATTACCAGCAATACCGTCTGGGTGAACTGGCACCTACCTCCCCAGCAAGCTGAACCACTTCAACAGGATGTATTCATCACTCTTATAATTTGTAAACTTCTAATAAAGTTGCAGTCTGCAATTTATATTTGTGCACAGTGTAAACTATTCAATATATATATGGGCCCAATTTACTCCAATCAAAGAATATGAGGTTTAATAAAATCATAAAAGAATAGCGATCTGTTTCTCAACTATCCAGCTATTTTTAGTCAGTTCCCTCATGTTTTAGGCAATAGGCAACCTATTTGCAAAAGCAAATTTCTGTTTTGTATATTATGACTTTCTGATCAATAAGAATGATGTGATTATTGTTCTGCTGTTGTTTATAAGTCGAAGGCATACAGGAGACATTTAATATACAAAATTATAGAAATACAGTATGTTATAATTTAAACTAGAGTCACAACATGAACAATGTTTAAAAAAATCTATTTAACAGAACAATCAGTATTGATTAGAGTCATTTCAGGAATTTTATTCTGTGCGAGGTAGTGACAGAATACCAAGGTTTAAGGTTCTGGAAACACAACAAGAAGAAAAATACTGTGATTTTACAGAATTTTGTAAAGTTGTTTTTAACAAGAAATAAAAGTAAAAATGAACATACTGCTGACATAAACTCAGCATAGACTCTTAAGTATGTCAACCAAATGTAAAAAAATCATCAAATAAGAATATTATACATACAGAATGTAAATGTTCCTTGTCTGTTGTATCATGTGACAGCCATCAAGCAATCAGAGACTTGTACATGTATATAACTCTTGCACATGCTCAGTAGGAGTGCACACAATTTGATAACGGTAGTAAACTAAAACGTTTAAAATTGCTTGCTCTATCAGAAGCATAAAGTTTAGTTTTGAATTTAATGTCACTTTTAGACACAAACAACAGTATTTGTGCTGCATATATGAAAGATTCTGAGACTTCATTTGGTTGAAATAACATTTTGTTTGTATTTGTTTTCCTTCCTTTCTTTGAAATTGTTATTTTTATTCACCATTTTAGACTGACCAAATGATGTCATGAGAGCAACCAATTAAATTTAATTGTCATCTTAGGGCATCAGTTGAGCTCCTTACTTTAATAAGGATTACCTCTAATAAATATGGAGTCTCATCAGAGAATTAATTTAGTTTTGTCCAAAAGAAGCCCAGTTTCAGTAGCCTCCTACATTTACCGCCATTATTTTGGATAGGAATTTGCCACTTATACACTGACCACATGATAATTAGAGTTTTACGTTGACAATCTTTTGAAAGTGGAAATTCGAGGAAGTTCAATGATGTATTCTTCAAATGTCAGAAACCTGGATGAGACTCCATACATGACTACAATTGTGTGTGGGGGAGGTGGTACAATTTCCTCTCTTTGTTCCTTTTGTAAAAGCTTTAGGTTTTACCAAAAATTAATTAAGAGCATGGAGCTTAATTTAACAGTGCTAAACTCCACTATTTAGCCACCAATTAGCAAGCGCTACCCAGGGGCTGACCTAAAAATGGGCCGTCTCCTAAGCTTACATTCCTGCTTTTCAAATAAAGATACCAAGAGAACAAAGAAAAATTGATAATAGGAGTAAATTATAAAGTTGCTTAAAATTGCATGGTCTGAATTATGAAAGAGATGTTAACGCTCCTGAGGCTTTGACTCGAGCGTTAATATTTTCCATGACGGTAAAAATGGGAGTCATGAATTGTGCTCAAGAGAGGTTAGCACACAAAACACTACCATTTTTACACTCCACTTGTAATCTAGCCATAGTAACCAAAAATGCACTATGTAAATACTTGAATGTACTTTTTAACATAAAGTAACAAGTAGCAGCTGATAATATCTCACTGTATTTAAAGCGGCGGCAGGAACACCTTTTCAAATGAACTGGGCTCTCTCGCTCTCCCACCCTCCTCTGGAGGTTAATTCTGCTGCTGCCTCTTTCATTTTAATTTTAGGTGGAGGCTTCAACAGGCAAAAGCATCTATTTCAAAAAACAAAATAAAGTTAAAAAAGTTATTTGTAGACAACTGAATTGGAAACACATTAAAGGGAAAACAAATTACAGTATAATGTCTCTTTAAAGTTTATGTTAACTTTAAACACAATTTCATGTGTATTACCATAACAGTAATTGTGCTTGTTACACCTCCAGTTCCTTTATTTTATTATTAATCTTATATTTAAAGGGTCAAGAAACCCCAACAATTTCTTTCAAGACACAAATAAAACATACAATATTTAACAACTTTCCCATTTACTTCTATTATCAAACTTGTTTCATTCTCTTGTTATCCTTTGCTGAAGATACAGCAATACACTGCTGTGAGCTAGATGAACACATCTAGTAAACCAATCACAAGGGGCAAATGTGTGTAGACACCAAGCACCAAGCTCTATCGGAATCAAGCAAGTTTAATTTTGACTTTCCTATCCCTTTAAATGTTTGCACAGAAAATAATACAGCTATGAATCTTAAATGTGTTTGTATCAGGTGCCGGTGAAGTTGATTGGACCAGAAAACATTGTAGATGGAGACAGAACACTTATTCTGGGACTTATTTGGATCATTATTCTTCGTTTCCAGATTTCCTCCATTACCCTGGATAAGGTAAACTTGAGAAACGTTGTACTGTTACACATGAATAACATAACATGTTAAAATTAAAGTCTAGCCAGTGAACCCTGCCGTGTACGTACAAACATATTAACATATGCTATTCTATTGAACAATCTTGAAAGAACATTGCTGCATTTACAGAGATAGTAGCTCATTAAAGGGACATTGTACACTAGATTTTTCTTTGCATAAATGTTTTGTAGATCCATTTATATACTGTAGCCCTTCTGGGAGTGTTTTTGTAACAATGTATAGTTTTGCTTATTTTATAATAACATTGTGCTGATTTTCAGACTTCTAGCCAAGCCCCACAGTGTCAAATGCATACGTATGTTTACAAACTATTGTTGGCTCCTTTTTATGCTATCTATCTGTTCGTATACAGGGAATTGGGGGAGGGGAAAATGTCTGCTCTTCTTGTTATTCCAGCCCCTTTCACTGGGTGTTCCAGTCAACCTAATCAACAGTGCTAAACTGGAAGCTTCTAATTAAATTTATAAAAGTTTTTATACTGGATTTTTAGATCAGTATCTGTGCATATTCTTTTTTATAATAGTGTCTATTACATGCAGTTATATAAAAATTGGTGTGCACTGTCCCTTTAAGCACCAGACACATGCACACTCATATTTGTATGTGTGTCAATGCTAGAGATTGGTGAATGTTTGAATTTTGTACAGTATTCTTACATTTGTTTAATGTAATATATCTAATGCTTTCTTTAAATGTAATATTCAAATTATACAATATTCAAAATAGAAAAATTCAACTTGATATAGTTGTGTCTATTATGTATTAATTTACCAAATTCCCTACCACATGAACTATTGAACTTCTGAATAGTTTTTGTTAATAATGTTACATTCGAAGTTTGAATGTGGAAATTCTGTGTAATTATGAACATTTGAAAACAAAAATAACATTTGTTTACTGAATTTGAATGGATTTTCATTCTTATCAACATTCGATTTTCCAAAACGAATGTCCACAGGACTATTCATTCTACCAAGCCAATTGCACTTTCACCCCATTTGCCCATTATTAGTCAGTTGTTCTGCTCACAGAACACCCTTACACAGTCTAAGAACAGGTAACCTTACTATTATAATGATTTCCCAAAGTTACAAAAGTGCTGTACTGTTTCTTTAAGAAATATTCAAAAGCATCATTTATTTCCAGGAAATCATTTCTCTGTAGAGTTTATCTTTCTTTGAACAAAGTTGTTAGTAACTACTCATGCATGAGATTCTGGTCTAAGACATTTGTAACCTGTATGTAGACATTGTGTATAACTTTGGAGGACCCAAATATCCGACTACAACGTGTCTGTAAAGAGACACTGGACCTAGAGTGCGACGGGAGCCGTGGTCCCTTTCTAAGTAGCCAGAGGGCTCCATTTATCAAGGATAACAAGGGGTCCAATTACAAAAGGCTCAATAGTTGGATTCAGAATGTCAATGCTATTCAGCAGTGTGTCTAGATGCAGCTCAGGTCGTGATATCATCAGTGGGCGGAGTTTGGCAGCCATTTCAAAGTGGCCAGAAACAATATTCATTTTAAAATAACTTTTTTGCCATCCCTGCTGCATGATAATGACAAGGTGTAAGAGGTTATTTGCAGCTAAATCTAAGGTAAGACTTTAAGATGACTAAGATGTAGACTGTCCCTGTAATGGTATGGGACTCTCACTCATAAGGAATCAGCCTTTTACCGCATAATGCTTTATGTGCCTTTTAAAGGGACACTGAACCCAAATTTTTTCTTTCATGATTCAGTTAGAGCATGCAATTTTAAGCAACTTTCTAATTTACTCCTATTGTCAAATTTTCTTAATTCTCTTGGTATTTTTATTTGAAAAGCAAGAATGTAAGTTTAGATGCCGGCCCATTTTTGGTGAACAACTTGGGTTGTTCTTGCTGATTGGTGAATAAATTCACCCACCAATAAACAAGTGCTGTCCAAGGTCTGCACCAAACAATAGCTTAGATGCCTTCTTTTTCAAATAAAGATAGCAAGAATACAAAGAAAAATTGATAATAGGTGTAAATTAGAAAGTTGCTTAAAATTGCATGCTCTATCTGAATCACTAAAGAATAAATTTGGGTTTAGTATCCCTTTAAGTTTGGGATTGTAGGTTGGGAAGAGGAATATAGCCGTGGTTTGGCGGATGACATTACATCCATTCTTTCTGTAGCTGCTTGGTATATTTTGCTTAATCTAATATGTTAACAATGTCCTGCTTCTGTTAAATGTGATTCTGGTTGCTGTACTAATTCAAACCATGATTAAAGGAATAGTCTAGCCAAAATTAAACTTGCATGATTCAGATAGAGCATGCATTTTTAAGCAACTTTCTAATTTACTCCTATTATCAATTTTGCTTCGTTCTCTTGGTATCGTTATTTGAAAAAGCAAGAATGTAAGCATAAGAGCTGGGTAGTGCTTGCTGATTGGTGACTGAATTTAGCCACCAATCAGCTAGCGCTACTCAGGTGCTGAACCAAAAATGGGCCGCCTCCTATGCTTACATTCAAATAAAGATAACAAGAGAACGAAGAAAAATTAATAATAGGAATAAATTAGAAAGTTGCTTACAATTGCATGCTCTATCTGAATCATGAATGTTTAATTTTGACTAAACTATTCCTTTAACTAACTGACTAATTTACACTGCAGTGACTTTCTATTCTAATAATCCATGCATTAGTTACTAACAACTTTGATCAAAGAAAGATAAACTCTGTGGAGAAATGACTGCCTGGAAATAAATTATGCTTTTGAATATTTCTTAAAGAAACAGTGCAGCACTTTTGTAACTATGAGAAAAGCATTATAATAGTAAGGTTATACTTAGTGTCTTACATCAATATAATCTAGAGGCTATTTCTGGTGCCTGATATAATATAGTATGACAAGTGTCACATTTATCAATCTGTTGTTACAAAGATGCAGAAAGATGCCTTGTTGAGATAATCAATGCTTGGCTAGAGCTGGAACAATAAATAAAATACATTTAACTAACTCCAGGAAGTAAACCTGTCTGATGTAATTGTCTCATGAACAGGAGAGAAGGGGTCAGGGTCCTGTGTCAAAGTCTAACAGTAGAGACAGGCAGAACTCCAGTAGCTACTTGTCAGCATATTAAGTAGGTATTAGTACTGGAAACTGGCAGCTCATCTATCACAAGGGCGTCTATGGGAAAACAGTAATAAAGGCCACTAGAGGGCGCTTTAGTCTATTTGTATACATGATTACCTGTACAGTGAAGCTGTGCAATTATAAAGTATTACAATTAGAGCATTTTTTTATTGCACTGACAACATAGTGACCTACATTCACAGATGAAAGAACTTTGCATAAAGACAAATCTTATTGTTTCCTTGTGTCACTCCTGTCCTCTGGAGCAGGGGGCATGCACGTACTGGCCGTAGGGCATACAGGACTAATGGCTGGTGGTCCGGGTTCTTATGTGGCCCTTAGTGCTATTTGCCACCCTTTCTTAATATGGGTAACAATAGGAAAGCTGTTACAATCTGCCTATTTTGTAGAGCAGAAAGTACATTTTCTGTCTGGCTGTTCAGCAGAAGGGCTGCAGGACGAGAGATTTGGTCTATTATGGCTGCCTAGCTGACAGAGGTCTAACGGATGTGGGCTGCTCTGCCTTTAAATGCCTGGGTCTATTTTCAGTCCTAGTCAAGGCAGGAGGTAATGCCCCAGGAAACAAACATCACCTACATTACCCCCACAAAACATCTAACCGTCCCTCCCAACTCTCTTAAAGGGACACTAACTCCTTTTAATTACAAGATTCTTCTGCTGCAGCTGTGCAATAAATGATCAAAATAGGTGAGTGTATTTTTAAATCCATTAACACCTTGTTTTCTGTAATTGTTTTTCAATACCAAGCTCCCCTGACCATCTGCCTTGTTTGGAGGAGCCCATCTTGACCAGTTACTGAAGTAGACACAGGTAGCCACTGTTATTGTGTTGGCTGAACCTGACTTGTTTTGCAGTTTCTTTTTTGGTCAGCTAAGGACATAACATGAGTTTGTGTTAAGCTTGTGAAGTCTACCCATATGCCCTTCTAAATCTCAGAATTGGAAAACTCTTAATTATCATAGGTAAATTACAGGAACATTTGGCAATATAAATAATTAAATACACTGCAAAGCTGTCTTACTAAGTGTAATGAAACATTTTGGCTTAGATTACACGTAATACCTCGCATTCGCATTGCATGGAAGCTTTGCGCTCACAAGAGCGCGCTTCTATAGGCTCCAATGGAAGCCTCGTTCTCATGCCAATAGTCACGGCAGAGAACCTAGCACAGTGAAGTCGTGCAGCGATGGGCAGCAAATGTAAATATATATGTATATGAATGAATACAATATAATTTATGTGTTTATATGTGTATATACACATATTAAAGGGATACTGAACCCAAATTTTTTCTTTCATGATTCAGATAAAGCATGCAATTTTAAGCAACTTTCTAATTTACTCCTATTATCAATTTTTCTTTGTTCTTTTTGTATCTTTATTTGAAAAAGCAGGAATGTAAGTGTACAAGCCAGCCTATTTTTGGTTCAACACCCATGATAGTGCTTGCTGATTGGTGGCTGCATTTAGCCACCAATCAGCAAGCGCTACCCAGGTGCTGAACCAAAGATGGGCCGGCTCGTAAGCATATATTCCTACTTTTTCAAATAAAGATACCAAGAGAACAAATAAAAATTGATAATAGGAGTAAATTAGAAAGTTGCTTAAAATTGCATGCTCTATCTGAATCACAAAAGAAAAAATTTGGGTTCAGTATCCTTTTAACACATAAATATATATGTATTTAAGCATATACATATATATTAACAGTTTAAAGTGCCAAAAAACATTGAGTTTTGTGCATATTATAAAAGGATCAACTGAGGTAAAACAGTGTGTGTGAAAAAAGTGTGAAAAAGCTTATAAAAAAAGTATTTTAATAAAATTACCACAAATCTGCAAAATTACTTACACTTTAGTGTTGTTAAGAGTAGCCTGCTCCAACCCTGTTATCAGTATCATACTCCAAACCTTTTGGCATCATGTAACAAAGTGTGCACGTGAGGATAATTACTTATGCAAGCAAGGGGAGATTGAGGAGAGACAGCAGGTACTGCTATTGTTTGTTGCCAAGAGGCTTGCTCGTTTCCATAGGGATTATGTCACATGCTTTGTGAAAGCTTCAACATTATACTGTGCACTGCTTTAGTCAGGTGTCATGTGACTCAGCCCCCTACCGTGCATGTGCACAAGTGCATTCTGCAGAAGCAATGGCCTGGATAGCACCTTCAATATATGGAAATGCCCAGGATGGGAGCTTGCCGCCAACAAAACTATCCCTGAATGTAAGGTGTTATTGGGGGTTAACACAGAAACCATTTTGCAGGTAAGCTTTGGCTGCATTATATATTTATAAACTTATTTTAGTTCATACTGTATGTCCCTTTAAACACAGCCCCTATCGACCGCAATGTAAAGGAACTTTTCAGTGCCGTTTTTTTCTAACACCCCACACCCACTCACTTTAACCACTTAAAACTGCTTTGTGCAGTTATATTTAAACAAAAAAAATTAAAGATGCTACATTTTTGTTTATTAAAAAAGGAATCTTACACTTAAATGGACATAATACTCTATGCTATATCACTTCAAACAGATGCAGCATAACTGTAAAAAACTGACAAGAAAATATCACATGAGCATCTCTATAAAAAAAAGGAAGATATTTTACCTTAATTTTTCTTCAGCTCGTCAGAGTAAGTGCTGTGCAAACAGTTATACTTCAGCTTTTGCCCAGCTGCAAGTTGGAAAAAAATAAAACAATAGCCAATCAGCATCAACAGTGCTGATGTAATCCTTTGCTGTGATCTCATGGGATTTCACTGTAATCTCATGAGATTTCATTGAATTTACTTAAACTGAATAAGTGACAGATGCACTCTCCTTAGCTTGTCTTGGGACAAGACAGATGCACACTGAAAGATGCACACTCCTGAAAGGCTGCTTAAAGTCTCTTTACAGTGAATACTTAGGACATTTGAGGGAAAATATCTTCCTTTTTACATAGAGATGTTCAGGTTATATTTTCTGATCAGCTTTTTACAGCTATCCTATACTGCATTACTTTCATGTGCTTCAAGATTTGAGTATCGTGTCCCTTTAAGTTTGGGGGAAATTGGGAACATTTTTCAAATCATCTAGAGATCTGATCTCTGGTTAATTTTTTAAGCACTAATTGCTACCGCAAGCTCATGATAGCATTAACCATCCACTTGTAATGGCTGATTATTAATCGTGCACACGTAAACAGGAAAATTTGCCATTTACGGGCGTGTGATAAATTAGCACTTCACTTGTAATCTAGCCCTTTAAAGCATAATCTAAAAATGTTTATTATCCCTTTAATTTACAAACACACACAAAAATTGGTGAGCATACTTTGTTTGTGGGTGTGTCAGTGTCTACCAGTATAGTTGTAGGAGTTGTCCTTATTAGCCATTTGTATGTCTTGAAAATAACCCACTTAAATTTAGATATGTGCAATTCGTTTCGGATCGATTTGGAAATTCGGAAAATTCTGAAAATTCGGAGATTCGGATCGAACCGAATTTCCAAATTAAAATACTGCCGAATTTACCGAATAAATCCGAATTAGTTCGGATTTATTCTGTAAATTCGGATGGCCATGGATTACACTAGTATTGTACAGTATATTAGGTTATATCACTCTGCTATGGGTTACACCTAATATACAGTACATAATACTAGTCTAATCCCACCTAACACTTACCGAAATTCAGAATTTCCGAACCGAATCGAACTGAATCCAGCCGAATTTCTTCGAATCCGAATGAATCCAAAATGAATCCGAACCAAATCGATTCAAAATTTTCCGAATTCGAATCAATCCGAACCAAAATTCGAAAAATTCCGAATCGACCCGAACCAAACCAAATTTTTTCGCCATGCACATATCTACTTAAATTGATTAATCAGTACTCTCATTACATGGTAGAAATAGATTACATGTACAATTACATAATACAGCCTAGTATCTGTGACCAGTGATTGTGCAATGCAGAATAGTAAGACAGGTTATTTCCCCTGGACATTATGAATAACACTGTTTTTATCTTGTGTGTTCAGTTTATTACAGCGATAAACTAGATTGCTTCTCTTTTTCTCTCTGTTATCATGACACATATGATTTAAAACAAATACTGCCTGAGGACAATGAGTCCCAGCATATACTTGTAAAACGCCTTTTTAATCACAACGATTGATTTAGGGCTAGATTACAAGTGGATCGCTAATTTATTGCACGCCCCGCAACAGGCATATTTGCCCGTTTGCGGATGCGATGCGATAAATAACCAGCCAGTCATTACAAGTTAATGGTCATTGCTACCGCAAGCTTGCAATAGCAATTAGCGCTTATAAAGATAACCAGAGATCAGATCTCTAGTTCATTTTATAAATGGGCCCCAAATGTCCCCAAGATACAGTGTAGTGTATTTTATTACAATAAAATGTAATAAAATAACTGCACTAGGCAGTATTTTGGGGGTAAAGTTGGTGGTAGTGGGTTGTTAGAAAAGAAAAACGCACTGAAAAGTGCCTTTACATTGCAGCCTATGTGAACTGTGTGTTCCCAGTAAATATATATGCATGTGCTTATATATATATATATATATATATATATATTTATATTTACAATTTGCTGCCATTGCTGTGTGACTTACCCCCTTCCCCGCGCTACATTCTCATGCCGTGTCTCACGGCAAGAGAACGAGGCTCCCATTGGAACCTATGGAAACACGCTTTAGTGAGCGCAATGCTTCCACGCAATGTGAATGAGAGCTTGTGTTATTTATAAAAAGCTAAGAGGCTTATGTGTGTATGTATGTGTTTGTATATATATATGTGTATGTATAGATAGACGAGTAAAACATTTTATTGCTATCTTCAACACAGAGTGGTAAAGAGTGGACTAATAACTTTTCCCTCTGGACTAGTAAATTTTCTTCCCAGTAACTAGTAAAATATATGACATTTTTCAACCTCTGTCACAAACAAAAGGTGAAGATAAGTTTGAAACAATACAAAATAAATTATTCAGAACTAACAGTAAAACATATTAAAAATGGACATCTTCATCAAATAATATATTGTATTATATTATATTGTTATTTTTTGTGGGTTGGAAAGTTTTAAATATTGTGAACTTAAACTCTGGCATTAATATACGGTTCCTTAATGGTTATGTGAATTTTACACATTTTTATTTGGTGTCATCTGCATGTGTAGTATGTGTGCGGAGCTTTTTGTGTAGTGAGTGTGTGTAGTATATGTGTATCATGTAGGAGTAGTGTCTGTGTAATGTGTAAGTCTGTACTGTAGCATCTCTGTACTTTATGTGCTATTTGTGTAGTGTGTGTGTAGTGATGTTCTGGTGTTTATGCACTGTGTGTTGTGTGTCTTTGTGTAATAAGCTCTGTAAGAAGGATGAAGGACTGTACTGGTGTAAAGATGACCATATTCTGTGTATGGATTTTCATACCTTTAAGACATGGGGATGATACAGTAATGATTGTGGGTGTTTAAACCCCCTAAAACTGCTACTGTCCCTGGTGCAACCATGTTTAGCTCCCAAAAGAACACCCCTTATGGACGCTTTCCAGTGCAGCCTCACCAACACCCGAGACCCCACTTTTAACAGTACCTAACTTAAAAACTCACCATAAAACGTTTTTCCCTTAAAATTTGGGGTCTACCTTAAAGGGACACTAAACCCCAAATTTTTCTTTCATGATTTGGGTAGAGAATACAGTTTTAAACAACATCCCAATTTACTTCTATTATCTAATTTGCTTCATTATTTAGATATCCTTTGTTGAAGAAATATCAATGCACATGGGTGAGCCAATCACACAAAGCATCTATGTTCAGCTACCAATCAGCAGCTACTGAGCCTATCTAGATATGCTTTCCTCAAAGGTTATCAAGAGAATGAAGCAAATTAGATAATAGAAGTAAATTAGAAAGTTGTTTAAAATTGCATGCTCTTTCTAAATCATCAAAGAAAAAATTTGGGTTTCATGTTCCTTTAATCTTTCTAACAGTGTCACTTTTAACAGAAGCCAATTTGGTTAAAAAATATATTTAATTTAATGGCACATGGGTCACAAAATATATTGACAGGTCACACTTTAAATATAGAGGAATCTACCCCATGTTGTCTTAAAAGGTAGTGTGCAGGAGTAATATATGTATATTGTATACTGGCCTAGGCCCATTCTAATGTGCTGACCCCTTCCACCTTCCACGTAGTCCTCTTCTTTCACTTTACACAAATGCTGCCCAACTCTTTGCACTTGCAAATTGGAGATATATGGCCTCCATTTAACAGACATCTGCACCCTTGTCCACCTGGCATCGTGGCTTGCAATAAGCTGCCCACATGGCAATACTGTCTTCCATTGGTCATGCACGAGAAGGGGCTGTCAATCACAGACATAGAAATATCACTTTATATTTCGCATAACATCATTCACAGCTTCTTAAATACAGCCTTATAGGTCCTAGGTGACTGTCTACTTCCCTATTAAATCAGTTGTTTTAGTCCTGACTTCTTATTGACTTGTGTATGAAGACATCCCTGGTGTAAATGCGATCAAAGCTAGAAAATAGAGGTGGTGTTGTAAAGCTTAAAGTCAAAATTAAACTTTCATGCTTCAGACAGAGCATACAATTTTAAACAATTTAAAAATGTATTTCTATTATCTAATTTGATTTGTTATTTTGGTATCATTTGCACGACTGGGAGCTAGCTACTATTGGTGGCTGCACTTTTATGCCCTTGTCAATGGCTCACCTGATGTATTCAGCTAGCTCCAAATTGTGCATTGCTACTCCTTCAACAAAGGATACAAAGAGAATTCATCAAATTTAATAATAGAAGTAAATTGTAAAGGTGTTTAAAATTGCTGAATCATGAAAGACGAATTTTGGGTTTCATGTCCCTTTAACTGTAATTGACTCTGAGGGGCAGATTTAAGAAGCAGCGTATGCTGCTGTTTCCGTGCGAGCCTTCAGGCTTACCGGAAACTTAAGTTAAGAAGTAGCGGTCTTAAGACCGCTGCCTCTTAACTCATCCACCACCTCTGAGGCGGCGGGCAGCAATCATCCCGATCAGATACGATCGGGATGATTGACACCCCCTGCTAGCGGCATTGCACAAGCATTTCACACAAAATGCTTATGCAGTGATAAGCTGTCGGCATTTATCGATGTGGGGCGGATCATGTCCGCCCGCACTTTAATAAATCGGCCTCTAATACTAGTTTTTACACCAATTTAAATCTCAGTCTAGATACATTAGACCAGTGCTTTCCAAACTGTGTGTCGGGACACACTAGTGTGTCGGCAGCAGTGTGTAAGTGTGTCCCTGCTTCAGCACAAATTTTTTAAAATTTAAATTTTTTTTTATTATTATTGTTTTTTGGTTTCTGACTTTCCGCCTGCCTGCTACACATATCACATGGTTGACACGTGATTGATACCTAGTGGGTCACAGATCATCTTAACCAATTGGCGCAGCTCAGTGGGAACTGAAACTATTACCATTGGAGGATTTGGTGGCACATTGGCTCCTGACTGCACGTGTAGTCTCCGTAATTGGCTCCTGACTGCAAGTGTAGCCAGTGAGTGGGACAGCAGTGTGTTTGCAGCGCGGGCAGTAGTCAATCGGACTCACTGAGCTCCGAGAATGGCAGCTTAAATGCTGAGCAGAAGTCAGTGGGATTTTTTTGCAACTAGCTCCCAGTAGTGCATTGCTGCTCCTGCTCTTGATATATGGATAGGAAGTGGAAGCTTAAAAGTGCTTGATGATGAAATGCGAGTGTCTTTATCTAATATTCCACCAAATATTCAGAAACTGTGTTCATCCCATCAACCTCATACATCCCATTAAAATAGTAAGTAGCTATTGGTGTTATTAAACTTTTTTTTTCATTCTTGCACATACATACTGTTACTTGTAAATACATTTTGTTATTATATAATTTATTTATGTGTCCGTATTTTTTAAAACAAGTTATTTTAACCTCCTTTTTGCTAGTACAGCTGAATTACTGTGTCGCAAAATGATGTAGGTCTACAAAGTGTGTCACCAACATGAAAAGTTTGGAAAGCTCTGCATTAGACAATGCAGTTCTCATGTTTCAGGATATATTGTAAAAACTCCAGATGGTCTATCCCAGGGTTCTTCAAGCTTTTTTTCCCAAGACCCAGTGCAATGATACCACATACCTTTGCGACCCTATTTTTATGCTTGGTCTGACATTCTAAAGGAATGTAAAGCTTAGGAGCTGGCCCATTTTTGGTTTAGAACCTGGGTTGTGCTTGCTTATTGGTGGCTAAATGTAGCCACCAATAAGCAAGCACTATTCAGGGTGCTGAACCTAAAATAGGCCAGTTTCTAAGCTTTACATTCCTGCTTTTTAAATAAAGATAGCAAGAAAATGAAGAAAAATTAGTAAGTTGTTTAAAATTGCCTGCTGTATCTGAATCATAAAAGAAAAACTTGGGTTTAGTATCCCATTAATAATTACTTACATGGTAAAATATAAAGGGATATCCCAACTAACGAGGTAAAATGAATACCAACAAGACTGCCTAACTATAGACATATAGGGGCCTATTTAACAAATGTCTGTCCGACATGATCCGATCAGCGGATCATGTCCGACAGACATCGCTGAATGCGGAGAGCAATACGCTCTCCGCATTCAGCATTGAACCAGCAGCTCTTGTGAACTGCTGGTGCAATTCCGCTCCCTGCAGATTCGCAGCCAATTGGCCGCTAGCAGAGGGTGTCAATCAACCCGATCGCATTCGATCTGGTTGATTTCACGCGATCTCTGTCTGCCTCCTCAGAGCAGGCGGACAGGTTATTGAGCAGCGGTCTTCATAACTGCTGTTTCTGGCGAGTCTGAAGGCTACCCAGAAACACGGGCCCTTCAAGCTCCATACGGGCCCCATAGTATTATAAAAAAAAAATCCATAACAGTTCTCATGATAATATTATCCAAAAGTCTGATTTCATGTCAGGTCTGCATGTGATATAGCTATCATCAGAAAAACAAATGAGGTAAAGTAATTTAATTTGTGTCCAAAAGTTCATTGTGTGTACCTAAGTGTAAGTAGAACATACTTATAGTCTTCCAAGAAGGGGTTAATAACTGGAGCTCACCAATGATGTTATAACAGATCTCCATCCGCCTAGTCATCCGTATATTACTGAGTCTCCCAGAACTCACAAGGTTCTTCCATTTATTTGAGTAATCATCCTTCTGGCATTGCCACTGAATCATCCGCAGAGAACAACCTTCCCTTTGTATGCGCCACCCATACAGAAGACTGCAGCGAGTAAATCACTCCACCACAAGAATGATACAATCCCTTTCACACTTGTATTTCACCCATTTCTTTTAGCTCAGTGCATATATATATGTAAAAAAATGATACGTTTTATATTTTGATACAGTTTGGTACGAATTCTTCATACAAATCATCTTCACTCACACAGTCTAGCTTAATACATTCAACAACATACTGCAAATCCATCAATTCTATTTCTCATGTTATAAGTAAGCTATATTCTAATCATATTGCAACACTAAAACAAAATATTGTGAAAAATGTATAATCTACCAATAAAACTCACATTATGACCAGCATGTTTACATCTAAGGCCTCTTGTGGATCACACTTTAAATTCTTGTCTGTTTTATATTTATTAAGGAGGAGTTTGGAGCTAGTGCCGCTGCTTTGTCTGCAAAAGAAGCTCTTCTTATTTGGTGTCAGCGAAAAACAGCCGGTTATTCCAACGTTGATGTACAGGACTTCTCTGGCAGCTGGAGGGATGGTCTTGCGTTCAATGCTCTTATTCATGCTCACAGGTAGCATGGTCATTTATTATTATTATTTTTTTGTATAGCACCGCCAGCTTCTGTAGCGCAAGGAGGTAAAGATTTAGGTGCAGGGTATGCACTGATTATGCCAGTGGAACTTCAAACTTCAGGTGTTTGTGTACAGATAAGACTTGGGGTAAGCAGGAACCAGGTGACTTTGTTTGTGCACCCCCCCCCCCCCCCCAAATATATGGATCTGGTAAGGTCTGGATGTGTTTGTGGGATAAATACTGTAATGCTGTGCCTAACTAGAACTTTCAACCACTGTAGAGGAAGAGAAATAGAAGCACAGAAACAAAGTTCCAAATGCCTAGGTTTTCAGGAACCATAGTGACTGTAGAGTCCACATCCACATGGAGAGCAAACCCACAAAATGTTTTAGCATCACATATGCTAAATGTAATATATGAGAAATAAACGGCTCTCAAGCTAAAATTTGCCTTTCTAAAATTATTTGAGGAACCTCACAGTACTGATGAGACTTCTCGACAGACCACAAAGCTTTAGAGAATCAGACCCAAAGGGGCCGATTTTATAAAGTGCGAGCGGACATAATCCGCTGTAATGGATCATGTCCGCCGCACATCGATAAATACCGACAGCATACGCTGTCGACATTTATCATTGCACAAGCATTTCACTAGAAATGCTTGTGCAATTCCGCCCCTGCACATTCGCCGCTAGCAGGGGGTGTCAATCAACCCGATCGTATTCAATCGTGTGGATTGCTGTCTGCCGCCTCAGAGGTAGCGGACGAGTTAAGGAGCAGCGGTCTTAAGACCGCTGCTTCTTAACTCCTGTTTCCGGAAAGCCTGAAGGCTCACGCAGAAACAGCTGCATAAGGCAGAATACGGGGCTTAATAAATCAGCTGCTAAGTCTCTGATTAACCACATTTGCTCAAACAGGAAATAGTTGAAAGCTGCTGTTCTAGGGTAAAAATGCTACTACATTTAACTGAAAGGCTGATGAACTAATCAATGACAACTAAATGAAGTCCGGTGTTCTTTTTGTGCAGGCTGTTTATTGCAATACTTTCTGATTTCTATTTCTTTGTGACTCCCAGGCCAGACCTTATTGATTACAATTCCTTAAAGAAGACTCAGCCAATATCTAACTTAAACAACGCATTTAACGTAGCCGAGTCCAAGCTGGGTATTTCAAAGCTCTTGGATGCAGAAGATGTAGCTATCCCACATCCTGATGAGAGATCCATTATGACATATGTGTCTCTGTACTACCACTATTTCTCCAAGATGAGACAGGGCCAAACTGGACAGAAGAGGATCGGAAACGTAAGTAGACATTTCAAAATCAATATATTTATAATCCTAATGATTAAAGTAGCGATATCTTGGCTCTTAGTTAGCAGCAGTGCTCTTCCATGTATGTTTTAGACAGTTTTCCAGTTTTTAGATACTAAACAGTAGCAGGAGGCGGGCCCTGTTTTCTGTTCATTCATTGGATATATATCTAATAAGTAAAATAATACTACATACAGCATAATCATAACGCAAGTTCAAGATATAAAGATCAAATCAATTCTCTCACCTCTAGTGTACAACTAGGATTTACATGACCTATAAAATACAAAGGACACCCGCTTGTGCATACACACATAGGCATGCACATTTACATAAACATTCAACACACACAACGTGTGCATTCTTGTGCATACACACACAATTACACACCACTACACACACACATGCAACAGACACATGTATGCATGTACACGCAGACATACACGTGCACACACAGGCGCACATTATCTTGTACATAAATAATAAACACAGCCATTTTTTAGTTTGATAAAAAGTTAAAAAATATAATTTAAATAACACATGAGATTATAAAATGTGTTCTCCAATCAAATGTGATTATCAGAAAGATCCTTTAATGCTGCAATGAATTATAAAATGACTCAACATTTATTAAATGATTTAGTGAAAAAAATGTACACAAGCACATTCCTCCAAAAAAAACCTTGAAAAAACTGAGATACATCAGTTTTTTTTATGGTTTATGTGTGTTTAACTCAAATCTCCTTTTATACTTTGAATTTGAGCATTTTTACTCATTCAGCTCTTTAAAGTGAATGTAAATTTTGATGCTAAAGTGCCCGGTTTTTAAAAATTTGATTAAAAACAGGGGCACTTTAATTCATCAAAATTTACATTTCACTACTGTTGTGAAAAAAACTTACCTTTTAATCTTGACAGCCGCTCCAGCTTCCTCCACCCGTCGCAAAGTCTCTTCCTGGGTCTAAAATGAGGAATCCGGCTTCCTCCAATCACGGCATTGAATCAGACACTGATTCCCCCGGGGGGGAAGCCGTGATTGGAGAATGACCTATCTATCATTTCTGACATCAGAAATGGCTTGCAATGACCGGAGGAAGCTGGAGCTGCTGTCAAGTTTAAAAGGTACGTGAAATGTAAATTTTGATGAATTAAAGTGCCTCTGATTTTAATCGAATTTTTAAAAACCGGGCACTTTAGCATCAAAATTTACATTCACTTTAAAGTGATGGTAAATCCTATCGTTTGTGAAAAGGATTTACCAGTGGAACAAATAAAGGAGACAACAGATTGTTCCACTAAGGGGACAAAAACTCAAAATAAATTCTCTCATTTATCCCTGATGCAACTGGTGAGAAAGAAAACAAGTTTTATGATGTATAACTTTATTTCTTTTTATTGAAAACAAAAGATCAGCTCACCAGAGTAACTGCTCTGTGGGAAATTACCTTTCAACCACTCTTTCCACTGTTATCTGCAAGGTTAAAAAAAAAACAATCAGCCAATCAGCATTATAAGTGCTGAGTTCACACTTTATTTTACTTTGACTTTGTGGGATTTTTTTCAAAATCTCATTGGATTTCACAATAAATGTTCTTAAAATGTGGAAGAAAATACGGTGACTGTGTCTGCACAATTTCATGTAAGTCCTGGGACAAGCATCCTGATTGGATGTTTACCACACCTCTGCAATCGGATGTTCCTAACGAAGAAATTTTAAGGTCAATTATCCTTTTTTTATTTTTATAGAGATGCTCATGTGATTCATCTTTTGGCAGATAGATTGCATCACTTTCAATTGATTTAGCATAAGGGTAGCATGCTCTTTAAATTGCAGTACTGGTAACTAGATGAACACATCGGGTTAGCTAATGAAAAGAAGCATATTTGTGCAACCACCAATTAGCAGCTAGCTCCCAGTAGTGCATTGCTGCTTCTGAGCCTACCTAGGTATGTCTTTCAACAAAGGATACCATGCTATTGAAAAAAAAATGATAATAGAAGTAAAGTGGAAAGTTGTTTTAAATCACATTCTCTATCTGAATAATAAAAGTTTAATTCTAACTTTACTGTCCCTTTAAGAGTGCACCATGCAGAGCAGTAGTTGTACGATTTTACAGTGGCTGCATTTCTCTATATGATTCCTGAGGGCTTTTTATATTTGTTGTGTAACTTTTAAACTGTGTGAAAAAATGGAAAAGGTGCAGCTGTTATAAAGCCAGTAACATCACTGATGTGTGAAAGCTCACTGCTCCTGTTACTGGAGGCCACACTACACTACAAGATAGTGGCATCCAGTGTAAAGATGCAGAGCTTTGCTATCTCGTTTCTGTAATGGGTTAAAATAAGATATAGGCCCCTATTTATCAAGATCTGTCGGACCTGATCCAACAGTGCGGAACAGGTCCGACAGACCTCGCTGAATACATTCAGCAATGCATCAGCAGCTCACAAGAACTGCTGGTGCAACGCCGCCCCCTGCAGACTCGCGGCCAATCGGCCGCCAGCAGGGGGGTGTCAATCAACCCGATCGTACTCGATCGGGTTGTATTGTGGCGATGTGTGTCCGCCTGCTCAGAGCAGACGGACAGGTTATGGAGCAGCAGTCTTTAGACCGCTGCTTCATAACTGCTGTTTCTAGCGAGTCTGCACGGGGCATCAAGCTCCTTTCGGAGCTTGATAAATATGCCCCATAGCCTTTGAAGAGAGCTACAGGTACAGAAGGAAAAACACTAACATAGTAACCCTGCTACTGTAGTTGTACCCAGCTGTCTAATGCACCTTTAATGGACGATAAAGTAATCTTCTTGCAGTAAATGCCTAACATAGTGGAATGTTTCTATACAAACATTTAGATAAGCAATTAAAGGGACGGAGTTCTTAGGCAAGCAGCTGGCATAATTCATTGTATTTAAAGATAATACAAAAACTCCCTTTTAAGTGGTCTGGTCTGTCTCTTCCACTCCATTGGGGGGTTGATTTCTTCTGCTGCCTCTTGTTTGTATATCTTTTCTATATAGTTCTAGTATAGGTTGCAGTTTCAACAGGTAAAAGCAGTGAAATACAATCACAAAATATAGGCACATAACCTATTCATAAACAATTTAACAAGTCACAAAATATAAAATGGACCATTAAGAACACATTAAAGGGAGACAATTTTACAGTATGTCCCTTTAAAGGGACATTATAAGCCAATTTTTATATAACTGCATGTAATAGATACTACTATAAAGAGGAATATGTACAGATACTGATCTAGAAATTCACTATAAAACCTTTGTAAAACTTACTTAGAAGCTCCCAGTTTAGCACTGTTGATGAGGTTATGCTGCATATGAAAAGACTCATTACACAACCAGGAGCAGCAGGAATCTGTAGACGTCAGTCTACATCTGGGGGTCGATCCGATAAAAATTGCCGCCCGCAAAAGCTGGCGACGCCAATATTTGTGCGGGTTTGGTATCCTATATACAGCGTAACCTAGAAGTTACGCACGTATATTTCTGCCGTCGCCCGTAGTTTTTTGGGCCATAGGCAGGTATACCAAATCCGCGCAGTTTGGTATCCAATATACAGCGTAAGGACTTACGTGGCGAAAATGGAGAAATCTTACTCCATTTTCACATCGCCACAAAAAGCAGCCGTAAGAAGCCTTACGCTGAGTACTGGAGCCCCGTAACGCCCTAAACTGGCTGCTAAATAAACCTAACACCTAACGCATGCGCAATGTCTATCTACCTGTCAACCGTGATCCCCCCGCCTCAATCCCTAATAAAGTATTTAACCCCTAAACCGCCGCCATCTACATAAACTAACCCCCTACTGTGAGCCCCTAAAACCGCCACCATCTAACTGATCTATCCCCTACTGTGAGCCCCTAAAACCGCCACCATCTAACTGATCTATCCCCTAATCTGACCCCTTACACCGCCGCCAGCTATATTAATATTATTAACCCCTAATCTAATATCCATAAAGTAATAAACTCTATTACCAGCCCTTAAAAGGGCCTTTTGCGGGGCTTTGCCCCAAAGTTAACAGCTCTTTTGCCCTATAACCTGCCCTCCCTACACCGCCGCACCTATATTAATGGTATTAACCCCTAATATAAGCCCCTTACACCGCCGCCATCTATATTAAAATTATTAACCCCTAATTTAATCTACCTACCCCGCCGCCAGCTATATTATCTATATTAACCCTAAGTATATTATAGTTAATATAGTTATTACATTATATATATTAACTATATTAACCCTAATTATATTAGGGTTAATATAGTTAATATAGTTACTATAGTATTTATATTAACTATATTAACTCTATCTAACCCTAACACCCCTAACTAAATTCTTATTAAATAAATCTAATTTATATTATAAACTAAAATATTCCAATTTAAATCTAAATACTTACCTATAAAATAAACTCTAAGATAGCTACAATATAATTAATAATTACATTGTAGCTATGTTAGGGTTTATATTTATTTTACAGGTAAATTGTTAATTATTTTAACTAGGTATAATAGCTATTAAATAGTTATTACCTATTTAATAGCTACCTAGTTAAAATAATTACCCAATTACCTGTAAAATAAATCCTAACCTAAGTTACAGATACACCTACACTATCAATAAATTAAATAAACTACAAATATCTATCTAAAAATACAATTAAATAAGCTAAACTAAATTACAAAAAAAACCAAACACTAAATTACAAAAAATAAAAAAAAGATTACAAGATTTTTAAGCTAATTACACCTATTCTAAGCCCCCTAATAAAATAATAAACCCCCAAAATAAAAAAAATTCCCTACCCTATTCTAAATTAAAAATAGTTCAAAGCTCTTTTACCTTACCAGCCCTTAAAAGGGCCTTTTGTGGGGGCATGCCCCAAAGAAATTGGAACCAAGAGATTGGTTCAGCCAATCGGATTGAACTTGAATCTGATTGGCTGATTCAATCAGCCAATCAGATTTTTCTACCTTAATTCCGATTGGCTGATAGAATCCTATCAGCCAATCGGAATTTGACGGACGCCATCTTGGATGACGTCATTTAAAGGTACCTCATTCGTCGTTCAGTCGTCGGCCGGGATGGATGCTCCGCGTTGGAGGAGCGAAGAATGAAGATTGAAGATGCCGCTTAATGGAAGATGCTGCCCGATGGAAGAAGACTTTGCTGCCGCTTGGAGAAAGACATCACCGGGATGAAGAATTCTTCTTTGCCGCTTGATTTGACATCGCCCGGGTCGGATGAAGAGTTCTGCCCGGCGGGGTGAATACAAGGTAGGGAGATCTTCAGGGGGGTAGTGTTAGGTTTATTTAAGGGGGGTTTGGGTTAGATTAGGGGTATGTGGGTGGTGGGTTGTAATGTTGGGGGGTGATATTGTGGTTTTTTTTCAGGCAAAAGAGCAGTTTTCTTTGGGGCATGCCCCCACAAAAGGCCCTTTTAAGGGCTGGTAAGGTAAAAGAGCTTTGAACTATTTTTAATTTAGAATAGGGTAGGGAATTTTTTTTATTTTGGGGGTTTATTATTTTATTAGGGGGCTTAGAATAGGTGTAATTAGCTTAAAAATCTTGTAATCTTTTTTTTATTTTTTGTAATTTATTGTTTATTTTTTTGTAATTTAGTTTAGCTTATTTAATTGTATTTTTAGATAGATATTTGTTGATAGTGTAGGTGTATTTGTAACTTAGGATTTATTTTAGAGGTAATTGGGTAATTATTTTAACTATGTAGCTATTAAATAGGTAATAACTATTTAATAGATATTATACCTAGTTAAAATAATTAACAATTTACCTGTAAAATAAATATAAACCCTAACATAGCTACAGTGTAATTATTAATTATATTGTAGCTATCTTAGGGTTTATTTTATAGGTAAGTATTTAGATTTAAATAGGAATATTTTAATTAATAATATTAATATTAGATTTATTTTAATAAGAGTTTAGTTAGGATGTTAGAGTTAGATAGGGTTATTATACTTTATATATATATATATATATATATATATATATATATATATATATATATATATATATATATATATATATATATATATATATATATATATATATAATATAATAACGATATTAACTATATTAACCCTAATATAATTAGGGTTAATATAGTTAATATATATAATATAATAACTATATTAACTATATTAACCCTAATATAATTAGGGTTAATATAGTTAATATAGCTGGCGGCGGTGTAGGGGGATTAGATTAGGGGTTAATACATTTATTATAGGTGGCCGCGGTGTAGGGGGATGTAGATTGTAGGCAAAAGAGCAGTTTACTTTGTGACAAAGCCCCGCCAAAAGCCCTTTTAAGGGCTGGCAAAAGAGCTGAAATCTTTGGGGCATGCCCCGCAAAAAGCCCTTTTAAGGGCTGGCAAAAGAGCTGTTACTTTGGGGCAATGCCACGCAGGGCTATTTGTAGGGTTAGACTTAGGTTTAGTGGTAGGGATAGTTTAGTATTTTAGGGGTTAAATAATTTAATATAGATGGCGGCGGGGTAGGGGGATTAGATTAGGGGTTAATAATTTTAAAATAGATTGCGGCGGGGTAGGGGCTCACTTTAGGGGGTAGGTAAGGTAGATGGCGGCGGTGTTAGGGGCTCACTTTAGGGGGTTATAGATTTAATATAGCTGGCGGCGGTTTAGGGGTTAATAACTTTATTAGGTTGCGGCGGGCTCCGGGAGCAGCGGTTTAGGGGTTAATACATATTTTATTGTTAGGCTAGTGAGGGGGGATAGCGGATAGAGGGTTAGAGGTGTCGGGCTATGTTAGGGAGGCGTGTTAGACAGTGCGGGTGATTTAGACTTTAGTCAGGTTTTGTAGGCGCCGGCAGTTTCTAACGTGCCGTAAGTCACTGGCGACGCCAGAAATTTGTACTTGCGCAGATTTCTGGACATCACTGGTTTATCCGACTTACGGCACGTTAGCATCTGACGGCGCCGTATATGGGATAGCTCGAGTTGCGAGCTGAAACTGCGGACGGCGCGGGTTCCCTCGCTTGCGCCGCAAACTACCATCTATATCGGATCGCGCCCCTGATACTTTGGGGCTTGGTTAGGAGTCTGAAAATCAGCACAATGCTATTAAAATAAGCAAAACTATACATTGTTATAAAAATACTTCCAGATGGGCTATATAAATAGATCATCTACAAAACATTTATGCCAAAAAAAATCTAGTGTACAATGTCCCTTTAAGATCAAATTTATGTAATAGATCCTCACTGTCAGTTAATGTTTTTTTGTTTTGTTTTTTAACACACATAATAGATTTCTGTCATGAACAGTACTGTAAATTATTATCATGGACACACTAGTATTTTCTGTGGTATTAAACTATTGCCATCTTCTTATACTGATTTTCCTGCTAATCTCTTCCTTCTGAGTTTTGTAATCTCGTGTAATAAGATTATATAGGGAGAGCCGCATGTTAAAGGTATAGTGCAGGTTTGTTTTGTTGCTTTTAAACCACTCTGCCATATAACATAACAGATTTTCAAGGTTTATTTAATATATTATTACTAAGGGAGTTTATCTGTAGACACAACAATCACTACACAGAACTACATAAATAGTTTACATCTTCAAAAGCTCAGAATAAACATACTTTATTTAAAAATAAAAAATAAAGATTGTGAACATTAAGTAATATTTAAGAAAAAAAAGACTATGAAAATTAACCAGTGAGACTATAACATTATGTTATAAAATACATGGCTTGTAATATTTTATACTGAAATATGTGGGCTGTACCTTTAAAAGGAGGTGAGGGGAATCCTTCCATTCTTTGTTACACCCTGAGCTGTCCGTTAGAGACAAAACATTCATTGCTGCTGGCGAAGCTCCGTCCTCATCTACATGCACTTGTTAGGATCTTTCAGCTGCACCTGGCTGAGATGGCAGAGCAGGAAATCAGGGATAAATGTGCCAGGACAGTCTCTGCCCGTTCCTGCCCTAGAGGTGGGTGACTTGTGTAAAATATCTACAATCCCTGGATCATATGTAACAGCACAAGGCACACACACAAGTTGTACATAGTCTGATATCAGTCTGTTTCAGTTTTCTTTTTCCCAGAATGACACACGATAGTTTGGAATTGTATAAAGCAAAGGAATGTTTTCCTTTGCTTTTCAGAGAAAAGCTTTTTCTTTTTTCTCTCTCGTTGTATGGATATATTTAAAACTTGAGTTTCAGATATTAGTATTTAGTTCTCTGACCCAGTAGCTATATTGATTAATTCAGTCTATGCTATATATGTTCTTGTATGTGTATGTATATATCCTCAAATGAAGTGCACTCACAGGAATATTGGGGTCTCAAAAAAGCCACAAAAAAATAAAGTTTCGGGGAAGTTTGCATCCCCTTCATCAGAGGGGATGCAAACTTCCCTGAAACATTAAATAAAATTTGGCTTTTTTGAGACCCAAATATTCCTTTGAGTGCACTTCATTTGAGGATATCTGTTACATATCTGCACCCAGGTAATTGTCCCTACGTGGGGGGATCAGCTGTTTGGAACTGTATATATATATATATATATATATATATATATATATATATATATATATATATATATATATATACACAGTATATATATATATATATATATATATATATAGCAATATTGAAAATAAGCACTCACTGAACTTTCTCCAACAGTGACAAATAAGTTTAATGAAGATTTAGTGACGTTTCGGGACAGCAACAGTCCCTTCCTCTGGTCAGAAGGGACTGTTGCTGTCCCGAAACGCCACTAAAACTTCATTAAACTTATTTGTCACTGTTGGAGAAAGTTCAGTGAGTGCTTCTTTTCAATATTGCTACAAATTACCTTCATAGCACCCTGACATATATATATATATATATATATATATATATATATATATATATATATATATATATATATATATATATATATATATATATATATATATACAGTATATATATAAGGAAGCAAAATCCCTAACAGAAAAATGAAATACACCCATATTATTTATTAGTAAAACATCACAAAATTCTGTACTGCCTAGGGGTACATTGTGACACTGATTTACGAAAACGAGATACAAATACATAAAAGCAATATTGATGACATTAATGAAGACTCTATATTTGTATGTTAAAGTGATTGTAAAGTTGAATGACTTAAATCACAGTATTTTTAAATACTCTTAGGCACTTTAAGTCATTAAACTTTATAATAAAACTTCTTTTTTTAAATACTTACCTTTTTGTTACGGTAAACTTACCGCTGATCCTCCGCCTGCATTTCCTTAAGTATTTAACATATCGATGATGAATCCGGCTTCCTCCAATTGTTGTGTGCCTAACGAGGTGGGCGCCAAAGGGGGCACACAACGATTGGAGGAAGCCGGATTCGTCGTCAATCTATTAAAAATTGAAAGAGATGCGACAGAGGATCAGTGGTAAGTTTACCGTAACAAAAGGGGGCACACAACGATTGAAGGAAGCTGGATTCGTCGTCAATCTGCTCAATGCGGAAGGAGATGCTACAGAGAATCGGTGGTAAGTTTGCCGTAACATAAAGGTAAGTATTTTAAAAAAGAAACGTAATTGTAAAATTTAATGACTTAAAGTGCCCATGTTTTTAAGAGTATTTTTAAACACTGGGCTTTAAGTCATTCATCTTTACATTCACTTTAACATACAAATATCACTTTAATATTCATTCTTTACTACTTATAGACATTTGACAACTTTGCATATCTAGGCATGTCACAGAAAGAGTTATCACTGAATAAAATATACTATTAAATACATTTGGTTTCTCCCTCTTTTCATTCAAATTTACATCTTAACCCTTTCAGTGCTGAGCCCATTTCATATTCCTGTGCTAGAGCTGTTTTAGCTGTGTGGCACTAATTGCATTTACACGTTAACTTTTTTTTTTCTCTGAAGTACCCACACAAATCGTTCCGTGTTTTTTTCAGCAGACCAAGCATTTAAAGGGACATCACAATGTTTGGTATTGGATCAGACTGATATACTACAGGATAATTCTACTTTGTGAAAAGCATTACTGAGCTAAAAGAAGCTGCACGCAGGTGGCAAATCGCCATAGAACAGGCTAACAGTGTTATTGAGCTAGTTGTTCGTTCCTGTGAGTGTGCTTATCTCTGTGTGTATTTAGTCTCCCTAAGGGAAAAAAGGGGCAACCAGACGTGGACTCCTTGCTCAGTGTGTTTAGAGGACTATGGCTACATCTCACTGACTAGGCCCAATGAAGGCCGATACGATTGTCTGGGGTTGTTGTGTTCCTTGTTCAGAGATGAATTGCCTGGTATTTTGGCGCTGGAGTGACCGTAATAGGAGGGATCAGACTGATATACTACAGGAAAGTTCTACTCTGTGAAAAGCATTGCTGAGCTAAAAAGAAGTTGCACCCAGGTGGTAAATCGCCATAGAACAGGCTAACAATGTAATTGAGCTGGTTGTTCGTTCCTGTGAGTGTGCTTCTCTCTGTTTGTATTTAGTCTCCCTAAAGGAAAAAAGGGGCAACCAGACGTGTACTCCTTGCTCAGTGTGCTTAGAGGAATATGGCTACACCTCACTGACGAGGCCCAATGAAGGCAAAATGATCGTCTGGGGTTGCAGTGTTCCTTGTTTATAGAGGAATTGCCTGGTATTTCAAGGCTGGACTGACCGTAATAGGCGGGATTAGACTGATATACTACAGGGAAGTTCTACTCTGTGAAAAGTATAACTGGGCTAAAAGAAGCTGCACCCAGGTGATAAATCGCCATAGAACAGGTTAACAATAGTATTGAGCCAGTTGTTCGTTCCTGTGAGTGTGCTTCTCTCTGTGTGTATTTAGTCTCCCTATGGGAAAAAGGGGAATCCAGACGTGGACTCCTTGCTCAGTGTGCTTAGAGGAATATGGCTACACCTCACTGACGAGGCCCAATTAAGACCAAAACGATTGTCTGGGGTTGCTGTGTTCCTTGTTCAGAGAGGAATTGCCTGGTATTTCGGTGTTGGACTTACTGTAATAGGCGGGATCAGACTGATATACTACAGGAAAGTTCTTCTCTGTGAAAAGCATTACTGGGCTAAAAAGAAGCTGCACCCAGGTGGTAAATCGCCAAAGAACAGGCTAACAATGGTATTGAGCTGGTTGTTCGTTCCTGTGAGTGCGCTTCTCTCTGTGTGTGTCACAGAAAGTGTTATCACTGAATGAAATATATATATATATGTATAATATACATTTTATTCGTCCCTTTTTTCATGCAAATTTACATCTTAACCCTTTCAGTGCTGAACCGTTTCACATTCCTGTGCTTGAGCTGTTTTAGCTGTTTGGCACTAATTGCATTTACACATAAATTTCAACTTTTTTTTTCTGAAGTACCCACACAAATCATTCCTTGTTTTTTTCAGCAGACCAAGCATTTATAGAAAATAACTTTAGCTTGCAGATATACCATTTAGGAAAACAGCACAATTGTTCTGTTATTTGCAATGGCTATTTTATGGCCCCATATTTAGCATTAGTTCACTAACAAAAACACTAACATTTCAGATTTGATATCTTTGTCTATATATGCTTGTATTGTTCAATAACAACAATTTAAAATCAGAAGATAAAATGTATTACTTTGTCACTTTGCACCATCTTCCATATTATGCAGAAAATTAGTTGGTCTAAAATACGGTAATAAAAAAACTAAATCTTTTTTCTATGTGTATGTATATATCTGTATGTCTATATGTGTGTGTATGTCTATATGTGTGTATGTATATGTATGTCTATATGTGAGTATATCTATATGTGTATGTCTATATGTGTGTGTCTATATGTGTATCTCTATATGTGTGTGTCTATATGTGTGTATATCTATATGTGTATCTCTATATGTGTGTGTATGTCTATATGTGTGTATGTATATGTATGTCTATATGTGTGTATGTATATATGTGTGTATGTATATATGTGTGTATGTATATATGTGTATGTCTATATGTGTGTATGTCTATATGTGTATGTATATATGTGTATGTATATATGTGTGTATGTATATATGTGTATGTCTATATGTGTATGTCTATATGTGTGTATGTCTATATGTGTATGTCTATATGTGTATGTCTATATGTGTGTATGTATATATGTGTATGTATATATGTGTATGTATATATGTGTAAATATATATGTGTGTATGTGTATATTTGTACGTATATATGTGTGTTTGTCTATATGTGCATGTCTATATGTGTATGTATATATGTGTATGTCTATATGTGTGTATGTCTATATGTGAATGTATATATGTGTGTATGTATGTTTATGTGTGTATGTATATATGTATATGTGTGTATGTCTATATGTGTATGTATATATGTGTATGTCTATATGTGTGTATGTCTATATGTGTATGTATATATGTGTGTATGTTTATGTGTGTATGTATATATGTATATGTGTGTATGTCTATATGTGTATGTATATATGTGTATGTCTATATGTGTGTATGTCTATATGTGTATGTATATATGTGTGTATGTATATATGCATATGTGTGTATGTCTATATGTGTATGTATATGTGTGTATGTCTATATGTGTATGTATATATGTGTATGTCTATATGTGTGTATGTATATATGTGTATGTCTATATGTGTATGTCTATATGTGTGTATGTTTGTGTGTATGTATATATGTGTATGTCTATATGTGTGTATGTCTATATGTGTATGTATATCTGTGTATGTATATATGTGTATGTCTATATGTGTGTATGTATATATGTGTATGTCTATATGTGTGTATGTTTGTGTGTATGTATATATGTATATGTGTTTTTGTGTGTATGTATATATGTGTATGTCTATATGTGTGTATGTCTATATGTGCATGTCTATACGTGTATGTATATGTGTGTATGTCTATATGTGTATGTCTATATGTGTATGTCTATATGTATATGTCTATATATATGTATGTCTATATGTGTATGTATATATGTGTATGTCTATATGTGTATATGTCTATATGTGTATGTCTATATGTGTATGTCTATATGTCTATGTCTATATGTGTGTATGTATATATGTGTATGTCTATAATGTGTATGTCTATATGTGTGTATGTCTATATGTGTGTATGTTTGTGTGTATGTATATATGTGTATGTCTATATGTGTGTATGTCTATATGTGCATGTCTATATGTGTATGTATATGTGTGTATGTCTATATGTGTATGTCTATATGTGTATGTCTATATGTATATGTCTATATATATGTATGTCTATATGTGTATGTATATATGTGTATGTCTATATGTGTATATGTCTATATGTGTATGTCTATATGTCTATGTCTATATGTGTGTATGTATATATGTGTATGTCTATAATGTGTATGTCTATATGTGTGTATGTCTATATGTGTATGTATATATGTGTATGTCTATATGTGTTTATGTCTATATGTGTATCTCTATATGTGTATGTATATATATGTGTATGTCTATATGTGTATGTCTATATGTGTGTATGTATATATGTGTATGTATATATGTGTAAATATATATGTGTGTATGTGTATATTTGTACGTATATATGTGTGTATGTCTATATGTGTATGTCTATATGTGTATGTCTATATGTGTATGTCTATATGTGTATGTATATATGTGTGTATGTTTATGTGTGTATGTATATATGTATATGTGTGTATCTATATATGTGTATGTATATGTGTGTATGTCTATATGTGTATGTCTATATGTGTATGTCTATATGTGTGTGTGTCTATATGTGTATGTATATATGTGTATGTCTATATGTGTGTATGTCTATATGTGCATGTCTATATGTGTATGTATATATGTGTATGTCTATATATGTGTATGTATATATGTGTGTATGTTTATGTGTGTATGTGTGTATGTCTATATGTGTGTATGTCTATATGTGTATGTCTATATGTGTGTATGTCTATATGTGTATGTATATATGTGTGTATGTTTATGTGTGTATGTGTGTATGTCTATATGTGTGTATGTCTATATGTGTATGTCTATATGTGTGTATGTCTATATGTGTATGTATATATGTGTGTATGTTTATGTGTGTATGTATATATGTATATGTGTGTATGTCTATATGTGCATGTCTATATGTGTATGTATATATGTGTATGTCTATATATGTGTATGTATATATGTGTGTATGTTTATGTGTGTATGTCTATATGTGTGTATGTCTATATGTGTATGTATATATGTGTGTATGTTTATGTGTGTATGTATATATGTATATGTGTGTATGTCTATATGTGTATGTCTATATGTGTGTATGTATATATGTATATGTGTGTATGTCTATATGTGTATGTCTATATGTGTATGTCTATATGTGTGTATGTATATATGTGTATGTATATATGTGTAACTGCAGGCAGTGGCAGGTCAACATTTTTTTATTGAAGACTTTTTTTTTTTTAAGCTGTGCCCCCACCCTTGGTGGCCCAGTCGCAGTTGCGACCTCTGCACCCCCTGTAGCTCCGTCCCTGCCAGCAGGTACACTACTTACTAGTTATACAGAGATGCTCACTTCTTACTGACTATACAGACATTAGAACCAGCAGACACACTACTTACTGAGACACTCTAGCAGATCCGCTATATTTTGTCTATACAGAGATGCACACTACTTACTGACTATACAGACATGCACATCAGCAGGCACACTACTTACTAACTATACAGACATGCACCCCTGCAGTTACATTACTTACTGATTATGCACACATGCACACTACTTACTGACTATATAGACATGCACCCCTGCAGTTACATTACTTACTGATTACACACATGCGCACTGGCAAGCACACTACTTACTGACTATACAGACATGCACCCCTGAAGTTACATTACTTACTGATTATACTCACATGCACACACTTGGCCCTTTTTCAAGCTTGAAAAAGGGCCAAGTGTGGGCCTGAAACGTTGCTTTTTTTATCCCTATTTGCACAATAAAAGTCTTTTTTTTGCACCAGCTGGAACAATTTTGTTTCTTTATATTGATGTTGGGTTTGGTAAACCTGTTCCTGGCTGTGCAGTGAGTGCTGTGTTTCATGCTACATTGTTGCAGTATACTCACATGCACGCCAGCAGGCACACTACTTACTGACTATACAGACATGCACCCCTGCAGTTACATTACTTACTGATTATACACACATGCACACCTGCAGGCACACTACTTTCTGACTATACAGACATGCACTCCTGAAGTTACATTACTTACTGATTATACTCACATGCACGCCAGCAGGCACACTACTTACTGACTATACAGACATGCACCCCTGCAGGTACATTACTTACTGATTATACAGACATGCACCCCTGAAGTTACATTACTTACTGATTATACACACATGCGCACTGGCAGACACACTACTTACTGACTATACAGATATGCACCCCTGCAGTTATATTACTTACTGATTATACACACATGCACACCTGCAGGCAGACTACTTACTGACTATACAGACATGCACCCCTGCAGTTACATTACTTACTGACTATACCGACATGCACACCAGCAGGCACACTACTTACTGACTATACACATATGCACATTAACAGGTACATGCACACTACAGAATTGTCATTATATGGAACCGACTATACAAGATGATTTTATATATAAGAGGAACATCACTGATGAGTTAAAGTCATACTGTTTTAATTTAGAAGTGAGGCTTTTCAGAATAATTTTTTTATTCTTTGTAAAAGTAAAATGTTTTTGTTAACTGCATTATTTTTCCTGTCACAGAGCAAAAATGCATATTTATTTTCTCAGGGCCATAAACAGTGCTATGACATCTCACGTAAATAAAAACAATTATGAGGAATTATATCATTTTATTATAATTTATGAATCTCATGACAAATAAACATTATGACTTTTCATCTATTACTGGAAATATATTTCTGTTGTACCACTGACAGATGGCAGAAACACATTGTACAAATACTGTGTGAATAATAAATCATTCTTTACCTCTTATTCCCCCTGAAATCAGTTTCTATACTCACTAAAGTTTGGCAAATTCAAAATTAAACAAAGGGGCCTATCTATCAAGTTCCGAATGGAGCTTGAGGCCCCGTGTTTCAGGTGAGCCTGCAGGCTCGCCAGAAACAGCAGTTATGAAGCAGCGGTTTAAAGACCGCTGCTCCATAACCTGTCCGCCTGCTCTGAGCAGGCGGACAGACAACGCCGGAATTCAACCCGATCGAGTATGATCGGGTTGATTGACACCTCCCTGCTGGCGGCTGATTGGCCGCGAGTCTGCAGGGGCCGGCGTTGCACCAGCAGCTCACAAGAGCTGCTGGTGCAATGCTGAATATGGAGAGCGTATTGCTCTCCACAGTCAGCGATCTGTCGGACCTGATCCGCACTGTCGGATCAGGTCCGACAGACATTTGATAAATTGGCCTCAAAGCATGTAGTTTTAAACAATTACCCAATGTACGTCTGTTATCTAATTTGCTTTGTTCTTTTGGTATCCTTTGTTGGAAAATATGCCTAGGTAGGCTCAGGAGCAGCAGTGCAGTACTGGCAGCTAGCATCTGATTGGTGGCTGCACATACAGTATATGCCTCTTATCATTGGTGTAAATGATGTGGTCAGCTAGCTCCCAGCAACGCATTGCTGCTCTTTTAACACCCAAAAAATCCCAACATATTTATTTCATGATTCAGATTTTAAACAACTTTACAATTTACTTATATTATGAGATGTTCTTCTTTTTCTTGTTATTCTTTGTTGAAAAGTAGGACAGTAAGCTCAGGAGGGGCACTAGATGGCAGCACTATTTCCTGTCATGTGCATGCTGCCTACCTAGGTATCTCTTTAACAAAGAATAACACGAGAGTAAAGCAGATTTGATAATAAAAATAAATTGGAAACGTTTTTTAAATAGTATTCTCTTTCTGACTAATAAAAGGAACATTTTGGGTTTCATGTTCCTTTAAGAAAATTTGATTACCGGAGTAAATTGAGATTTTTTTTAAGTTGTGTGCTCTATCTGACTCATTGTGTTTTATTTACCTTTAATAATGTAATCAAAACACGGACAATGTATTATAGGAAGTAAGAAGAACCCTGATTTTATTGTCTGTTTTTCACATGTCTGTTGTTATACGGTAAAGCTAGGATATGAATTGTGATTTACTGATGCATGTTATAGCGTATCTTTAGGTGATGTTATATTTTGTTTAAAATATGTATATGCATGCATATGAATGCTTAATGTGCAACAATATAATGTCCTATGTTATTTATTATTGTTCTGTTGCTTGCAATTAAAGGGACAGGAAACCCCCAAATTTTATTTTTTCATGATTAAAGGGACACTCAGGTTAAATTCAATTTTCATGATTCAGATACAGCATGTAATTTTAAACAACTTTCCAATTTACTTCCATTAAAAAAAATGTGCACAGTCTTTTATATTTACACTTTTTGAGTCACCAGATCCTACTGAGCATGTGCAAGAATTCACAGACTATACGTATATGCATTTGTGATTGGCTGATTTCTATCACATGGTACAAGGGGAGTGGAAATATACATAACTTTGAAAATTGTTATAAAAAAATCTACTGCTCATTTGAAGTTCAGACTAAGAGCTATTGCATTGTCTTGTTATCTTGCATTTGTTGATTATGCAAATCTAATGTGTTGACTGGTCCTTTAAGATAGAACATACAATTTTAAACAACTTTAAAAATTTACTTATATTATCAAATTTGCTTTATTCCCTTGTTATCTTTAGTTGAAGAAACAGAATTGCACTACTGACAGCTAGATGAACACATCTAGTTAGCCAATCATAAGATACAAATGTTTGTAGGCACCAAACAGCAGCTAGCTCCCACTAGTGTAGGATATGTGCATATTCTTTTTCAACAATTGATACCAAGAGAACGAAGCATATTTGAAAATAGAAGTACATTTAAAAGTGTCTTCAAATGATATGCTCTATCTTAATCATGCAAGTTTAATTTTGACTTTCCTATCCCTTTAATGATGCATTTAACCCCTGCAAAGGGGTTAAACCCTTCATTAAAGTTCTCTCCAGAAGAGCAATGATTTACAGGGTATGGCCACCAATCACCAGCTAGCTCCAAGTAGTGCATTGCTGCTCTAAGCCTACCTAGGTATGCTTTCGAACAAAAGATACCAGGGAAACAAAGTAAAATTGATAATAGACGTAAACTAAAACAATTGAAAACTGCGTGCTCTGTCTGAACCATAAAAGTTTAATTTTGACTTCCATGTTCCATTGAAAGATTATGACTGCACATCCATGTTTAGAAGGACCTTACACTATTTCCTGGATTCACATGGTCAGGAATACTTGGAAAAAGATAATGGTTTAGTGCTACAAAAATTTAAATAAATATAACTACACGTACAGACCTTGAATTATAGTATATACTTAATTTTTATTTTCTTTCTTTATTAACACAGATGATATCATTTTTACTTGAAATTGAGAATCTGAAGAGTCAGTATGAGAAAATGATCTCTGATTTAATACGATGGATACAGCAAAAAGTGATAGAAATGAATGACCGTCATTTCCCCAATACCATATCTGAAATGTTGAAGCTTATGGGCAACTTTAAGACCTTCCGTACAGTTGAGAAGCCCCCTAAATACCAGGAAAGAGGCTTAATAGAAGCACATTTCTTTAACATTCGGACAAAGCTTCGTGGTAACAACCTTCGTCCATATTTTCCACCTGATGGGAAGTCACTTAGTGACTTAGAAAAATATTGGATGATCTTGGAGAAAGCTGAATATGAGCGTGAGAAAGCTCTCCAGCTGGAACTTCTAAGGCTAGAACGTTTAGAACAGCTAGCTCAGACGTTCCATAAAAAAGCCTACCTCCGTGGAACATATCTGTTGGACATGAGACAGGTCATTGAGCGCCAAGACTTCCGGCCAAACAGCATCACTCAGGTTGAGGCTGCCACCAAGAAGCTAGAAGCTATTGAAGCAGATATATTGCCACGTGAAATGCGTTTCAGGTCTCTGGCAGACATAGCCAGCATTTTGGAGAAGGAGAATTACTACAAAAAGGCAGAGATTATAATGAAGTGAGTATACATATGAAATGTGGATTATAGCTGATGTGTTTATAATAACAACATTTATTAAATATGTTCTGTTTTTCATTTATATTTATTATAATATAATTCTGAGAACATCCCAGTTATTCTTCCATAAAGAAATTAAAAATAGAATTATTTCCATAAATGTTATTCTATTTAAAGATACTTATATCCAGCTTTATTTTAGGAATGCTCATTCAGAAAGCATTTTCATGCTTGACATATATATTAATAAACTCGCTATAAGAATTTAAGTGATATTGGCACTCCTGTTAGCATAGGTGTTTTACATTCACCTACTAATACTTTTTTCATAATATTCCATCTAGTGACAAAAGAGATATAACAAATTGCAAATTCCTTTAGATTTATAGGGCTAAGTTACAAGTAACGTGCTGATGTTGGCACGCAAGCGATATCTATGTATATATGTGTGTACATACAGTGCCCTCCACTAACATTGACACCCTTGGTAAATATGAGCAAAGAAGGCTGACAAAAATTGTCTTTATTGTTTAACATTTTGATCTTTTGTTCCAAAAATACACAAATTTACTCTGCTCTCATACATATCAAACTATTGCAAACACAACACAGGTTTACCCCCCAAAAATAATCCCAGGAAGGGGATTTTGTCCCTGAAACGTCACCAGCATTAAAGCCTGACATCATCTAAATCCAGTGAGCGCGGATTTTTCACGGATCCCCACTATGTTAAATCTATCTATCTCTCTATCTCTCTATCTATCTATCTATCTATCTATCTATCTATCTATCTATCTACCTATCTATATTATCTATATCTATCTATATTATCTATCTCTATCTACCTATCTTTCATCTATCTATCATCTATATATCTATATCATCTATATTATCTATCTATCTATCTATCTATCTATCTATCTATCTATCTAATTATCTATCTATCTACATATACATACACACAGTACAATGTACACAAACCATAATGATCTAGTTTATAAAAGTGTTTTTTTTCCCTACAGGCAACAAGATTTGTCACGGGGGTGGCATGATCTGATAGAACAAGTGAAAAAATACAAAGATTTATTAAGAGATAAAAGGCACATACTGGTCCTACTAAGTGACATTGATACAGTTAATGAAGAGCTAAAATTAATGCAGGTATCTATCCAAGTCCTTTTTGGATATTGTAGAGTTTGAGCTGCAAGAATTCTTTAGCACAAACAGTATTTGTTTGCAACTCACACTCTTTTGTATGGAACTGTACAGATTTACCATAGAAAAATTCTTGTTCACTTTTCTTTTGTTTTTACCTCACAAAATGATTGCTTTCTCTCTGTCTCTCTCTGCCTTATTTTCTATTAATCTATATATTCTAAGGTCCGACTATCGCAAGGTCTCGGGACTTGAAATTCTTTAAGTAATCTCACCAGTAATAAAAAGCCCCTGGTGGAGTTCTCTAAAGGCAGCTTTTACTTTAAAGGGACACTGAACCCACATTTTTTCTTTCGTGATTCAGATAGAGCATGAAATTTTAATCAACTTTCTAATTTACTCCTATTATCAAATTTTCTTCATTCTCTTGGTATCTTTATTTGAAATGCAAGAATGTAAGTTTAGATGACGGCCCATTATTGGTGAACAACCTGGGTTGTCCTTGCTGATTGGTAGATAAATTAATCCACCAATTAATAAGTGCTATCCAGAGTTCTGAACCCCAAAAAAGCTTAGATGCCTTCTTTTTCAAATAAGGATAGCAAGAGAATGAAGAAAATTAAAAAGTTAGAAAGTTGCTTAAAATGGCATGCTCTATCTGAATCACAAAAGAAAATTTTTGGGTTCAGTGTCCCTTTAAGCACATTGTGTCTTGCAAAGGGGTAAAGGAGATGCATACATTATAATAGGGCTTATAATTGTATTGTTAAATGATAACAAAATTGTCCAATGCTTGTGTTATGAAAACATTGAAATTTGTGTTGAAATTCTCAGGAAAAATATATTGAATTCAAACAGTAGAAATCAGGATAAAACTAAACTGCACATGCAAAACAATGCTGTGAGATTAAAATACGAAATTCAAAGCGTATTGCATTCCTTACTGTAAAATGGGTTTCCCCACCTCTCCTAGTGGGCTGAACAGGGTTGTTCAGTGGGTGTAGCTGAAAGTTCTCTGCCATGTCTTCTATATTCTCTAACATTTCCACTTACAGATCTTGCTATTTCATATCCCTAACTCAAAGATTGTGAGGTGGCGGTAAAACACGTAAAACACCTAGGGCCAGATTATAATACCACTTTGTAATACCAGCACACGATAATGTGTGCTGGTATTACAAATTAATCGCAGTGAGAACGCGTTGCAAGGAAGCATGATTGCGCTCATGAGAACGCTCTTCCATAGGCTCCTATAAGAGCCTCGTTCTTATTCCGTCACAGACAGCATCAGAACCTCGTGTATCAAAGGGGGTAAGTAGTTCAGCGATGGGCAGCATTTTTAAATATATATGTATATGAATGTGTATATATATATATATATATATATTTATGTGTTAGTATGTGTATATACACATACATACACATATTAACACATAAATATATATGTATATAATCATATACATATATATTTACATTGCAGTCTATGGGAACACACAGTTCCCATAGACAGCAATGTAAAGGCATTTTTCAGTGCCCCACTCCCACCAACTTTAGACCCCAAAAACTGCCTAGTGTAGTTATTTTTAATAAAAAAAACAATGCTACTTTTTATTATTAAAAACTACAATTTTGAGGGCATTTGGGGCACTTTTAAAAAAACTAACCAGAGATCTAATCTCTGGTTAATTATCAGAACACTAATTGCTACAGCGAGCTTGCGGCAGCAATAACTAGCCACTCTTAATGGCTGGTTAACTATCACACTCCCGCAAACAGGCAAATTTGCCCATTTGTGGGAGCACAGTAATTTAGAGCTCCACTTGTAATCTAGCCCTTATTACATTAATAGAAAAACAAAACACATGAATACAAAAATAAAGGCGATTGTAAGATACTATACAATGAAAACAAGGTTATCTGATTTGTATTGCTGCAATATTTAATTTTTAATGTGTGTCGCTTCCACCCTACTAACTTTGCTCTACCCAGAGATGTTTCCCTTGTCAGCAAATGTCATTATTTTATGAAGAAGGCATCTCACAACATGCAGGGATAGTGTTTTTTTTAAAGAATTTCCTGGGTTCAGCCCCTGCATGTTTTATGGAGGTTTTTCTAGTCTAATCCAGTGAATGTTAGATAACATCATGGCCTGAATGGGGCCAAATACCCCAGTTTCCATGCAAGCCTTTAGTCTTGCTGGAAGCAGGAGTTAAGAAGAAGCGATCTTAAGACCGCTGCTCCTTAACTCGTCTACTGCCTCTGAGGCAATCCGCCCAATCAAATACGATGGTGTTGATTGACACCTCCTGCTAACGGCCGATTGGCCACAAATCTGCAGGGGGCGGCATTGCACAAGCAGTTCACCAGAACTGCTTGTGCAATGTTAAATGCAGGCAGTGTATGCTGTCGGCATTCAGCGATGTCTGGCAGACATGATATGCTACAGCCTTTTTAATTTTATTTCTTTTTACTATCCCTAAGTTTAGGTTTTTCACTGTAAATGATCTATCTATCTATATAAATATTTTTTTATCCAGGTACATTCTTAGTTTAATCATATGCAAAACCAAATAACAAAACAAATAGCATAGTGAGTAGTAACCACAGTATTGTTGTAGCCAGCAGTTTGTTGTCCCTTTTATAGTACAAGCATTATCACAACCAAATACCTGCATGATCCTTTATGATGGGGTAAAGGGAAGGGTGATTTTAGACTAAAAAAAAATTTTAAGGTGCAAAAATGTAACCACAAAGCTAAATATCCAGAGTGGAGCTTTATCTTCTACTACATATTCCTACCACTTTTGGCAATACCTCCCTCAATTCTGACTTCCATAAAGTCTTTGCTTAATACAATTGTTTTTTTAGAACACTAATTATTTTTTTGCCATTTTTGGATAATTTTAAAGTTGATTTTATTATTTTAATTAAGTAAATCTAAATATTTTTAAATGGACATTATACACTCATTTTTTTCTTTGCATAAATGTTTTGTAGATGATCTATTTATATAGCCCATAAAGTTTTTTTTTTTAAATAAATGTATAGTTTTGCTTATTTTTAAATAACATTGCTCTGATTTTCAGACTCCTAACCAAGCCCCAAAGTTTTATGAGAATACTGTCAGCTACCTTCTCCAGCTTGCTCCTGTTTGTGTAAAGGGTCTTTTCATATGCAAAATAAGGGGGAGGGGGATTGTCTTATTTCCCCCTTGCAGTGGGCTTTCCAGCTACCTTTTCAACAGAGCCAAACTGAAAGCTTCTAAGTATGTTTTTAAACCATTTTATACTGGATTTTTAAATCAGTATCTGTGCATTTTATTTTTTATAGTAGTGTCTATTACATGCAGTTATATGAAAATGAGTGTATACTGTTCCTTTAAGGAAGCTACAGTTGCTGTTTTGTTTAACTGCAAACTGAATTAAAGGGACACTGTACCCAAATTTTTTCTTTCATGATTCAGATAGAGCATGCAATTTTAAGCAACTTTCTAATTTTTATTTGAAAAGCAAGAATTTAAGTTTAGATGCCGGCCCATTTTTGGTGAACAACCTGGGTTGTCCTTGCTGATTGGACAGCACCAATAAACAAGTGTTGTCCATGGTTCTGAACCACAAATTGGCTGGCTCCTTAGCCTTCTTTTTCAAATAAAGAAAGCAAGAGAACAATGAAAAATTGATAATAGGAGTAAATTAGAAAGTTGCTTAAAATTGCATGCCCTAAATGAATCACAAAATAAAAAAATTGGGTTCAGTGTCCCTTTAACACATCTGACTAGAGCAAAATTATAATATTATAATTTATGGTAACATAGAGAAACACTACACACTAGATTCTAATATTTTATATTAAAAATTTCTGTTGTGCACCTTCAGATTCTGTTGTATTCTTTAGGAAGACATTGGCATATCCTGTATATCTCTATTTACAGCTGTTCAGTAACATTGTAGTGTATTACATAGCTGTTTGTTCTTATATTTAGGAGTTAGTTGGATCTAAGGACTACGGAAAGCAGTTGCCAGAGGTAGAAGACTTGTTTCAAAAGCACAAGTTGTCTGAAGCCCAGATCTTGTCTTATGGTGAGAGAGTCCAGCAGATCTTGAGGATGGCTGAAGGAATTACTAAGGGTAAAACAAGCAATGTAGATGTCCTACAGGCGAAGGTGAACAATCTCCATCAACTTTATCAGAATTTGTTGTCGCTTAGCAAAACAAGGTAAGATGCTTCATAACATTTTTATTATAATAATCATAATTAGTAAATGATCTATTTGGTAATAAGTTGTAACATTTGCTTTGTTTACAAGGCGTCTGAGGCTTGAGGAAACTTTGAAGCTATATGAGTTTTTCCGTGACTGTGGGGAGGAGGAATCATGGATCCATGAAAAATGGCAAGTGCTGCATTTGTCGGGCACTGGAAGAGAACTGAATCACATTACAGCGCTGATTACAAAAAATAAGGTAAAACAATACATTATACTAATTGCTTAGACTTAGAAATAAAAAACTTGGCCATGGAGTTTGACATTTTCTAGCAGTTGTTTTTTAATTCCTTGTCTAACCGTGACACTAGGCACAGATTTTTATGGGACAGATTCTCAAAATCATAAGGGTGTTTTACTGAGCATTATATTGAAAAGTATAAGCATTAGCATGTGTGTGAAATCCCCACATATCCCAAGGTACAAAATGGCATTAACTCAATCATTGAAGGGCCTCATAATACTGATGACACATCTTATAGAATCTCGCCAGACCAGAGAGCTTTAGTGAATCAGGCCCTTCGTGACAGGCTACAAGTGGCAGAAGCTATACAGTATTATATTTAGTATAGATATTTAGTTAAAGTGATGGTAAACTTTCAACTTTGTATAAACAGATCCGGAATGTTAGCAATATTTTAGAGTCTAATTAATCAATTGTAACAAAGATACGCTAAAACTTACTTTTTAATGTAGTGCTGAAATTCAAACACCCCCCACTTGGCCACCAACATCAAAATATTTTTTTTTGTGAGCTAACGGTTTAAACTTTTCTTTAATCGGCGCACTAGCTACAATATAAGTGCTATGCGGCTAGAGCACAGTTTGGAGAACATTTTAAACTGTTAGCTAACAAAAAATTTTTTGAAGTGGGCGGCTGGTGTGCGCGGTATTTGAAGTTCAGTGCTTTTACATTAAAAATTAATTTAAAGCGCATCTTCATTACAACTGATGAATTAAACTCCATCTACAATACTACTAATATTCTGGATCTGTTTATACAAAAGGTAAAGTTTATCATAACTCCAGTCTCTTCCATTTACTTATGAAGAGATGGCCAATGGATACCAGTGGCAAACACAACAATGACCTAAATTCAATAAAACCCATTTGTGAAACTAGCATCTTGTGGGGGGAGGGAACTTCCCACAACATCACTTTGCAAATTTTTAGACATTGTTATGTTACCCATGAAATAGACATGGCAGAAATACAGACATAAATAGCTTTGGTTTTCTTAAAATTAGTGCATTAACAATAGTTGAAACCTTTAGAATATCAGGGTTATTATATTAATGGTAAATAAATGATGTCTTAAAATGGAGGGCAATTAAAAAAAAGGAACATTTTAGAGACTTTAATTGAATCTTTTTCTGGTCAGGCTTTGGAAGCAGAAATCTATTCTCGTCAGCCCATCTTGGCTAAAGTGGTGAGGAATGGTAAAGAGCTGTGCCAACAACTTCATACAGATCAAGGGGAGATTCAGAAACGAATAGACAATATTCAGAAGCAGTGGCAGCTACTGCAGGAAGAGGTGAAGAGTTGCAAAGTTCGACTAGAGGTTGCAGCACTCATCAAACAGGTACCTAGAGAATACAACGCTTCTTTAGCTGTAACTAATTAAGGGGGTGTTATCCAGACTATTTGCCTTTGTTTCATATAGAGGGAAAAAAAAATAAGATAAATAAATAGAAAATAACATTTATATATATATATATATATATATATATATATATATATATACTAGTCCTAAAACCCGTTCACACAGGACATTTTTTGCAGTACAGCGGTCCCACCCCTTGCGCTCTCTCCCTCCCCCCTCTCTTTTGCTCTCTCTCTCCCCCCCTCTCTTTTGCTCTCTTCCCCCCCCTATTTTGTGCTCTCTCCCCCTCTCTTTTGCGCTCTCTCTCGCTCCACTTCTCTTTTGCTCTCTCTACCCCCTCTCTTTGGCTCTCTCTATCCCCCCTCTCTTTTGCTCTCTCTCCCATCTCTTTTGCTCTCTCCCCTCTCTTTTTGCTCCCTCTCTCCCTCCTCTCTTTTGTGCTCTCTCTCTCCCCCTCTCTTTTGCTCTCTCTCCCCCCTCTCTTTTGCGCTCTCTCCCCCCTCTCTTTTGCGCTCTCTCTCCCCCTCTCTTTTGTGCTCTCTCTCTCTCCCCCTCTCTTTTGCTCTCTCTCTCCCCTCTTTCTTTTGCGCTCTCTCCCCCCTCTCACTTGCGCTCTCTCTCCCCTTCTCTTTTGTGCTCTCTCTCTCTCCCCTTCTCTTTCGCTCTCTCCCCCCTCTCTTTTGTGCTCTCTCTCTCCCCTCTTTCTTTTGCGCTCTCTCCCCCCTCTCTTTTGCGTTCTCTCTCTCTCCTCTTCTCTTTTGCACTCTCTCTCTCCCCCTCTCTTTTGCACTCTTTCTATCCCCCTCTATTTTGTGGTCTCTCTCTCCCCCCTCTCTTTTGCGCTCTCTCTCTCCCACCTCTCTTTTGCGATCTCTCCCCACTCTCTTTTGCGCTCTCTCTCCCCCCTCTCTTTTGCGCTCTCTCTCTCCCCCCTCTCTTTTGCGCTCTCTCCCCCTCCCTTTTGTGCTCTCTTCCCCTCTCTTTTGCGCTCTCCCCCCTCTCTTTTGCGCTCTCTCTCCCCCCTCTCTTTTGCGCTCTCTCTCCCCCTCTCTTTTGCACTCTCTCCCACCTCTCTTTTGCTCTCTCTCTCTCCCTCTCTTTTGCGCTCTCTCTCTCCCCCTCTCTTTTGCGCTCTCTCTCTCCCCCTCTCTTTTGCGCTCTCTCTCTCCCCCTCTTTTGCGCTCTCTCTCCATCCCTCTCTTTTGCTCTCTCTCCCCCTCTCTTTTGCCCTCTCTCTTTCCCCCTCTTATTTTCTCTCTCCCCTTCTCTTTTGCTTTCTCTCTCTTCCCTCTATTTTGCTATTTCCCATCCCTTTTGCTCTTTCCTCTCTATTTTGCTCTCTCTCCCCTTCTCTTTCTATCTCTCTCACCTCTATCCCTCTCGCGCACGCGACCGCTCCCGGTCATGCCCCACTCACGCCCGGCCATGCCCACTTTCACCCGCACCTGCTGTTCAGGTAGGGACTCTAAGGCCAGGCGTGTTTGTCCTCCCACGCAGTCTCTACTGCGCATGACAGCTTCGGACAAACACACTTGGCCTTTTATTATATAGGTTATATATATATATATATATATATATATACATACAATATATCAAGAGGCCTATTTATCAAATGTCTGTCGGACCTGATCCGACAGTGCGGATCAGGTCAGACAGACATCGCTGAATGCGGAGAACAATAAGCTCTCCGTATTCAGCATAGCACCAGCAGCTCTTGTGAGCTGCTAATGCAACGCCGCTCCCTGCAGACTCGCAGCCAATCGGCCGCCAGCAGGGGGTGTCAATCAACCCGATCGAGTACGGGGATTCCTGTCCGCCTCATCAGAGCAGGCGGACAGGGTTATGGAGCAGCGGTCTTTAGTCCGCTGTTTCATAACTGCTGTTTCTGGCAAGTCTGCAGGCTCGCCAGAAACACGGGCCCTCAAGCTCCTTACGGAGCTTGATAGATAGGCCCCATAGTGAGTGTGAGCTTGTATGCTATATAAATATATACATTCTTATACATATTTTACCTTTTAACCAACAATCTATCCAAGATCCTTTCTTAAAATGTATGGTACCCTAAAAGAACCATCTGGCATAACCTTATACCAAAACACATATATGGAGGTACTTTGAATCAAATGGATAATAGAGTAAATCTTGAGTTTACATGGCTTTACCCTGGTGCTATCATTCCAGTTTAATATACATTTTTTAAAACAAGAGAAAAAAAAGAAGCAAGGAAATATACAATCTTCTTAAAATATACATTTTATTATAATTTCGTAAAAAGCCCAGTAAATGTAAAGAAATGCTTTTAGATTTTACTTTTTTTTTAACTTCATTTGTGAAGGGTCCGTTACTAACTGTCACAATTCCACAAAGGGGCTGTGGTTTCTGCACGAAGGCAAAGATGCAGCTTTTTCTTTGAAGTGTTGCTAGGAGACATCTGCTGTAGCTGTAGGCAGTTTATTACCTATGCTCAGTAAAGAAAGTTTCCTGCAAAAAAATCATGTGACAGTAGAACTTAAGATATGTCATGGTAGCTCTGCTATCTAACTGCAACAATGGCTACAATACTTTGATTTATCATTTTATGCTTTTTATAGATATTTTTTTGTCATCTTAGTACTTTGCAGATGCCAATGAAGCAGATTCATGGCTGAGAGAACGTTTGCCTCTCCTTACCAGTGAGGATTATGGAAAAGATGAGTCAAGTGCTGAAGCTATTTTGAAAAGACACCTTCGTCTGCAAAAAGAAATCACAGCTTATGCCATGGAAGTGAGACGTCTGGAAGACCAGGCTCAGACCGCGGCCAGTAAACCACCTCTCATTGTATGTTATTATTGTTACATTGCAAATGGTGCTCCTTTCTCTTTACTGTGTATAATGTGTGCTATCTATCTATCTATCTATCTATCTATCTATCTATCTACTGTCTATCTATCTACTGTCTATCTATCTACTGTCTATCTATCTACTATCTATCTATCCATCTATCTATCTATCTATCTATCTATCTATCTATCTATCTATCTATATCTGTTTAACTGTCCAAAGTCAACATAATTTATATACAGTATACAACTGCTGCTATAATTTAAAAATGAAAACAAAAAAGAGGGCGTCTGATAGTGTATTTCTACCAAATAGGTGTATGAGCATACAGAAGGAATAAGACTCACCAGAAATAGTTGCACCGTACTGTGACCGGTGCTTGCGAGCAGGCTAGCACTTTCCAGCGGCTAGTATACTGACAGTGGGTCTCCTAATAGTTTACCATTAAGGAGGGGGAATTTTTCTCAACACGACCTTAACTTCCTCAAGGTATAATTAAACCAATTCTGTATTGTCTTTGCAACGCGTTTCTCGACCGCTACAATGGCGTCTTTTTTATTGCCTGATGAAACGACCATTGTAACGGTCGAGAAACGCGTTGCAAAGAAAATAAAGCATTGGTTTTATTATACCTTCGGGGAGTTGTTTTTTACACGCTGATCTGGTTATGTGATTTTGATCTGGCAGTGATTTTGCAAAGATTGTGTTGCGACAAATTCCCCCTCCTTTCTGGTAAACTATTAGGAGACTTTGGAAGCTTCTCCCAGACCGCAGCTGTGAGACCCACTGTCAGTATACTAGCCGCTGGAAAGTGCTAGCCTGCTCGCAAACACCGGTCACAGTACGGTGCAACTATTTCTGGTGAGTCTTATTCCTTCTGTATGCTCATACACCTATTTGGTAGAAATACACTATGAGGCACCCTCTTTTTTTGTTTTCATCTTTATAGATCGCCCTACACACTGGGTTTTAAAGCGGAGCAGCCTCTTCTTTTTCACTGTACTTCTATAGGAATACAAATCACTGTGTCATCGACTTGAGATTACGAACTGTATCGTATATTACTACTAATTCACAAGGTTTCACTTTGACTCTCAAATATCAGTTATATCTATTTGTCATTGTCATTTATATCATCCAATATCACAATACAATTATTATTAGCGACCATCTGTGTGTAGCTCTTTGTATTTTAATTTTTTTTTAAATTTAGAAGGTTTTGGTGTGCCCCCCTAGAATACCCCCTTGGGTTTCCATTTGCTATATCTGCTATAATTTAAGTTTACCGGACTTAAAGGGATATTCCGGTCAAAATTTAAATGCACATAGATGTATGACATCATTGAATAGAAACGTATTTGCAATAGACATGTATTGGCAAAAATGCTTCTAGTAAAAGTTATCATTGTTTTAGTTTTAACATTTTTCTCTGCACGTGCATGTGAGGCATAGCTAGATATTCTAAGTGCACTAGCATTTTAAATGCTGCATCTGCTCAAGGAATCAGTGGGGCTTGTGTCATGTCAGCAATTAACAAATTGAGTCATTGCCAGATGGTACAATCACCTTAGGAAGTGCTTTATTTAAAATGTTGGTGCACGGTGCATACTTAAACGGACACTGAACCCAATTTTTTTCTTTCATGATTCAGATAGAGCATAACATTTTAAGCAACTTTCTAATTTAATCCTATTATCAATTTTTCTTCGTTCTCTTGCTATCTTTATTTGAAAAGAAGGCATCTAAGCTTTTTTGGGGTTCACTACTCTGGACAGCACATTTTTATTGGTGGATGAATTTATCCACCAATCAGCAAGAACAACCTAGGTTGTTCACCAAAAAATGGGCCGGCATCTAAACTTACATTCTTGTATTTCAAACGAAGATACCAAGAGAATGAAGAAAATGTAATAATAGGAGTAAATTACAATGTTGCTTAAAATTTCATGCTCTATCTGAATCACAAAAGAAAACAACTAGGTTCAGTGTTCCTTTAAATACACATTTAAAACAGCTGTAGCTTTTATTAGAAGCATGTTTGCTAATACATGTATATTACAAAAATGCTTCTATTCAAAATTGAAATGCATCCATGTGGAATCCAATTTTGTCTAGAATGTCCCTTTAAGTTTAAACTCTGTTTTTCAGGTGCTTGTAACTTTAGATTGTGTAAGTACATTTAGATGAACGTTGGCTGTTTTCCAGCCACTATCATTGACTGGAATTGCTAAAAATTCAAAGTAAAATGGTATTTGTGGGGTTATACAAAGGGTACTCAACACTGAAACTGATTAGCCAAACCTACAGCACAAAACACTTAGGGCCAGATTACAAGTGTAGCAGTATTTAATGCTCCCTCTCGAGCGTTAACACCCAACGCAAACACGATTGCCTATTCTTAAGTGTGCTAATCCGACATGAAAATATGAATATTTCACATTCCAATGTTCTTCACATAGCAGAATATGCTCTATTTTTTAATAAGTACATATTTCTACATATAGCTGATGTTTTTTTGTACAATATATAGATATACATATATATATATATATATATATATATATATATACGTTTCAGCTAACGCAGGAGCTTTCCTCATTGGAGGCCTACTCTGAGGAAAGCTCCTGCGTGAGCTGAAACGTTTATTTGTCTAATAAAAGGCTGATTTTTTTTTTGCCACTTACCTGTGTAGGCCTGCTGTATATTCTGGGGATTCCAGTCAGATATATATATATATATATATATATATATATATATATATATATATATATATATATATATATATATATATATATATATATATATATATACAGGTAGCCCTCAGTTTACGCCGGGGTTATGTTCCAGAAGGAATGGTTGTAAATTGAAACTGTTGTAAATTGAAACCCAGTTTATAATGTAAGTCAATGGGAAGTCAGGGAGTTAGGTTCCAGGCCCCTCTCAAAATTGTCATAAGTAACACCTAATACATTATTTTTAAACTTTGAAATGAAGACTTTAAATGCTAAACAGCATTATAAACCTAATAAAATAATCACACAACACAGAATATATAATTAAACTAAGTTAAATGAACAAAAACATTTGCTAAACTGCATTATAAACCTTATGAAATAATCACACAACACAGACTTCACTTGCATTTTTCTGCAAACAGTTGTTTCTATGCATTACAATCTGGACTGATTTTTAGACAGTAAGATCTTGTTCCTTTGAAATCTGCTCGATAGCTCAGGTCTGGTTAAACTGATTAATTTCAGCTTACTTGGCTTCGCTGCAAAACAAGCGGACAGCTCCACCTACTGGCTATTTTAATCAATGCACTGCTTCTCAATGCTTTTCAATAGCAGTCACATGACTGGAAAAAAAGGTTGTTATTCTGAAACGGTGCAAATTGAACCGTTGTAAACCGAGGGCCACCTGTATATATATACTGTATATCATTGAATATAATAATACAGTATACAATCTGATTAGGTGTTAATTTACGAATTTCTTGACATTAATGTAAGTCTTTTATTTATTTTTGCCATTGAATGATATACAGTATAATTTTTTAATCTATTCCCATGCTTATCATTTTGCAGGAGCGGCAAAAGAAACCAGTAATCGTAGTGGTAACCCAAGAAAGAAGCAGACCCTTAAAGAGAGGTTACACACCCCAGAGTACCTACACAGAGACTGAGGAGCCAAGGCAAGACCCTCACATGGATCCAGCACACATCTTAGCTACACAGAAGGAGATAGAATCTTCATATGAAAATCTGCAAGATCTGGCTAAGGTGCTTCATTTTATCCTATATGAACTAAAGATGGCAAACAGCATATATGTGTTATTGGTATTGTGTTGTTGCAGTTCACAATGTAACACTAATGGACATGAAAATGCATTAAAAACATCTCATGTGTTACAGCTTTGTTATCAATACACTGTTGGTTGCACATAACTATATACTTAAAGGGACACTAAACCCACATTTTTTCTTTCATGATTCAGATAGGGCAGCAATTTTAAGCAACTTTCTAATTTACTCTTATTATCTATTTTTTTTCGTTCTCTTGCTATCTTTATTTAAAAAGCAGGAATGTAAAGCTTATGAGCTGGCCCATTTTTGGTTGAGAACCTGGGCTATGCTTGCTTATTGGTTTGCTAAATGTAGAACAACAATAAGCAAGCACTATCCAGGGTGCTGAACCTAAAATGGTTTGGCTCCTAAGCTTTAAATTCCTGCTTTTTAAATAAAGAGAGCAAGAGAATGAAGACAAATTGATAGGAGTAAATTAGAAAGTTGCTTAAAATTGCATGTTCTATCTAAATCATTAAAGAAAAATATTGTGTTTAGTATCCTTTAACCCTTCGATTGGTGTTAAGCACATATTTAACGTTATCTCCAAAGCAACATTGCACTTCTGCTCCAGAGCTAAATATGGCTGTTGTTTAGTGAATATCTCTCATCATTGGCTCCGCCTCTCAGCTATGTACCAGTAGTGCATTGCTGCTCCAGTTGTTAACTATAAATATGCATCTTTGGAGGGGTTAAACACAAAAAGTCACAAGCTATCGGGATCACATACTAACCAAAACCTGTGCAACATTTTAATTGCACAATTTTTAGTGCCCAAACAGGCAATATTCTGAATGGTGAATAATGTGACTAGTTAGTTACACAGAGCAGCATTAATCTGATATACACAACCTGTCTGTCTGTCTGTCTTTGCGGTGAGCAGATATTGGACACAGCATGTCCCCTGCTCACACATACTATTGAGCAAGGATTGCCTTGTGCAACTCCTGCTCTCACATAACCTGTGTTCAGGGTGATTTCTCTTGCGTCACCTCAGAGCAAACCTGCATTGCAAGGGTTCCTAAGCAGCACGACTAAGTACATGAAGCCCACAGTGCATAAAGGTGCATGGAGCATATGGGTAACTATAAGTTCTATGGGCATTGGGCTAAGTAAAAGCTATTACTGAAAAAGCTTTAACTAGAAGCATTTTTTTAATACAAGTGTGATGCAAATATATTTATATTGCACACTAAATACTGTACATTCATCTAATTTGATAATAGAAATAAATTGAAAAGTGTTTATTTATTTATTATACATTGTAATTATGAAAGAAAATATTTGGGATTTATGTCCCTTAAAAGCCACTGTGTGTGTGTGCATTGAATTTAGGTAATAACGCCAGTCCCATCTCATTATATAACTAGGTTAACACATTTAATTGGATTGGATAAGTAAACTATTTGTTGATGCATTTGCCTGTTGAGCTTTTGGTTCTGTATGTTAATATGAAAGGCATATAAAGTGCGGTATTATTTTTTGCTAATCATGTTTGTGACCATAGTAGTAATGTTGTTGCTCAGTATCTGACCTTAAGATCTCATCTTTACAGAAAAGGAAGAAATCACTGGAAGAGATGATCCGTCTGTATCAGTTTTACAGCTACTGTGGGGAGTTCCAGTCTTGGATGGAGGATAAAGAGCTCATTTTTCAGACATTCCAGCCAAATGCTGATAATGTAGAGGCTATGCAGCAAAAATATGAGGTAAACCAACAATATGACTTAACCCCTTGGCTGCCAAAGAAAGTAGCAAAGCACAATAAAGCAGTAGACCACCAAATGTGTACTGGTTACAGCCCTGCCCATTGTTTAATTATCCTTCTCTTACATATAAATGATGTATTTTGGAATCTGTTTTAAAACTTTTACAATATACAATTGTTATTATTGCAGAACTTTCTAACAGATCTTGCAGCAGGGAAAGCTCGTCTCAATGAGATAAACAGCAAAGCGGAAGAATTGGTGGCTTGTGCTCCCGACAAGAAGAAAGAGATCCAGGAATACCAGAGATCTATTAGTAAGAGGTAGGAAAAGGGTGGCTTTTATATTTTATTAATACAAAAGATTATCTTAAAGGGAATTCGGTGGCTATTGGGTTTTGCTGCAGTTATCCGCTGTCCTGAATTTGTTTGCACCATATATTTATTAAATGTAGTTGCTCATTTTGGTGTTTGATGTTATCTAGCATTATAGTTAGGCTGACCATATTGCCGCTTTAAGAAGGAACACATATGAAAAATACATATGTCAGGGTTCTTATACAAATAATTTCCTTAAACAGCCCTGACATATGTATTTTTCATATGTGTCCCTTTTTAAAGCGGCAATATGGTCAGCCTAATTATAGTGCAAAAATACATCCATCAGAGTGTCATTTTAGCATTAGCGAGGCTATGCAGTCGCTCAGTCAGGCTGCACGATTGGGAGAGGGTTAAACACCTGTACTTGCAGCCGCACTAGTGCTAAAATTAAAGCATGACATTTTCAACTATAATGGAACTTTTTAATGAAAAATATTATTATTATTATAACAAGTTGTAGCTCCTCTTTATGAATTATTTTTTCCTTCTCATGGTCTAGTTGGAATCATCTGGAAGTCTTGAAGGAGCAGAAAGCTGCAGAGCTGATAGGACTAGCAGATGCAAAGACTTTACTCCAGCACTGTCAGAACACCGAGGCGCTCATACAGGAGAAGATGCGTGAACTTCAGGGTTCTGAACCTGGCAGTGCGCCTGGAACACTTGAGTCTGAGGAACGTCAACTGAACGCACATGAGCGGGACATTGATGTACTGGAGAGGAAAATTGCCTACCTGAAAAGTGTGGAGGAATCGTAAGCAAAGCATAAGGAAAATAAGTGCTTCATAAGTTATATTGTTTGTTTCTAGTATTTCAAAAATGTCCGGCTATTTAATTAATCACACATATATTTTCTACTAATACATTATATAATTATAGAATATTACATACCATAAACAAAACAGCCAAAAGAAAATACAAAAATCATTTAAAACACTAGATATGTAAGTAGAGAAATTTAATAGGGTTAAATGATCCCAAAAATGTTATTTTACAATTCAGATAAAGAATACAATTTTAAAAAACTTTCCAAATTAGTTGTATTATCTCACTTGCTTCATTGTCTCGGTATCCTCTGTTGAAGAAGCAACAATGCACTACTGTGAGGTAGCTAAACGCATCAGTGCGCCAATAACATGAGGCAGATATATGCAGCCACCAATCAGCAGCAACAGAGCCTATCTAGGTATTATTTTCAACAAAGGATAACAAGAAAACAAAACAAATTAGGGACATGAAATCCAAAAAGATTTATTTCATGATGCATGTAAAGAATACAGTTTTATACAACTTTCCAATTTACTTCTATTATCTAATTTGCTTCATTCTCTTGGTATTCTTTGTTGAGAAACATCAGTGCACACATGGTTGAGCCTATAACATGAGGCATATATGTGCAGCCACCAATCAGAAGCTCCTGAGCTTAACTAGTTATGCTTTTCAACAAACGATGCCAAGAGAACAAAACATATGTTAATAGAAGTAAATTGGAAAGTTGTTTAGAATTGCAGGCTCTCTCTAAATCACGAAAGAAAGAAAAATTTGGGTTTCATATCCCTTTAAGTACTCATTAGACATATTTCACACAAAGGTGCATTTTCATTTATGTTTATTTTTTGTCACATTATATAGTAAAAGGCTGGTAAAATAACCAGCAAACACAAATTGCTAGCACACATGGGCAAAATGCAGCAAATTATAAAAAACAAAAGATGTAGGATTAAAGGTATATACAGTAAAAGTAAGAAATAAACTTGGATCTGACAGAACTTGCCAATTTAAAATATTTTTAAAATGTACTTCTATTTTCAAATGTACTTCATTCTCTTGTTAAGCTTATCCTTTGTTGAAAAGCATACCTAGGTAGGCACAGAAGGTGCAATGCACTACTGGGTGCTAGCTGGTAAATGGTGGCTATACACTATGGGGCCCATTTATCAAATGTCTGTCGGACCTGATCCGACAGTGCGGATCAGGTCCGACAGACATCGCTAAATGCAGAGAGCAATACGCTCTCCGTATTCAGCATTGCACCTGAAGCTCACAAGAGCTGCTGGTGCAACGCCGCCCCCTGCAGACTCACAGCCAATCGGGGGTGTCAATCAACCCGATCGTACTTGATCGGGTTCTATTGTGGCGATTCCTGTCCGCCTGCTCGGATTCAGAGCTTGATAAATGGGCCCCATTGTCTCACCAGATGTGGTCCTTGCAGGGATTAAGCACACAGTTCTATGCAAACAATAGAGCACTTGTTTTCAAACCAATACTTAGGCCTCCCTAGCAGGACACATTTTGAGGCTATCTGAACCGTAGCACAGGTGAAATAATCAGCGGATTAGTTTTTTTACCGACTCTCAAGGTAATCCTGAAAATGTGGACTGTTGGGGAGGCCTGAGGATAGGTTTGAAAACCAGTGCAATAACACATTTTCTTTTTGCACATTCTTTTAAATTACAGCTATGCATCGCTGATTAAGATGCTGTATATTAATTACTAGTCCTAAAGCCCGTTCACACGGGCCGTGTTGTTATTCATACTCTCTCTCTCTCTCTCTCTCTCTCTCTCTCTCTCTCTCTCTCCCTCCCTCCCTCCCTCCCTCCCTCCCTCCCTCTCTCTCTCTCTCTCTCTCTCTCTCTCTCTCTCTCTCTCTCTCCCTCCCTCCCTCCCTCTCTCTCTCTCCCTCCCTCCCTCCCTCCCTCTCTCTCTCTCTCTCTCTCTCTCTCTCTCTCTCTCTCTCTCTCTCTCTCTCTCTCCCTCCCTCCCTCCCTCCCTCCCTCCCTCCCTCCCTCTCTCTCTCTCTCTCTCTCCCCCTCTCTCTCCCTCTCTCTCTCTCTCTCTCTCTCTCTCTCTCCCTCTCTCTCTCCCTCTCTCTCTCTCCCTCCCTCCCCCCCCCTCTCTCTTTCTCCCTCCCTCCCTCTCTCTCTCTCTCTCTCCCCCTCTCTCTCCCCCTCTCTCTCTCTCTCTCTCTCTCTCTCTCTCTCTCTCCGCCTTCACTGACCGGCTGCTGGATTCATCTGCAGGGGTGCGCGTGCGATCAGCTGTGCTCTTTCACTTGCCCGGTCCTCGCGCTGCTGTTTTCACCTGCAGGGGTGCGCGTGCGAGGTCGGGTGGGTGCGCGTGCGATCAGCTGTCTAAGGCCAAGTGTTTGTCTGTACTGCGCATGACGGCTTCAGACAAACACTTGTCTTTTATAATATAGGATTGTTTACTGATTGCCGTGTAGATTGTATGCACCTTAATGAATGAAAGGACCAGTAGAATTGCATAATAATCAAGTGCATAATGAAAACACCATACAATAGCACTTAAAAGGAGCAGTAGAATTTTTTTATGACAAACTTCAAAATTTACTACAATTTTCTGGCCCCCTGTATCATGTGACAGCTGTCAGCCAATCAAAGACTTGTATACACATAAGCTGTGAACTCTTGCACATGCTCAGTAGGAGCTGGTGCCGCATAAATTGTGCATACTAAAAGACTGTGCACAATTTGATAATAGAAGCAAATTGCAAGTTTTTTCTGAATCATGAAAGTTTAATTTTGACTTTAATGTCACAAAGTTTCTGGGTGACTAATTTTACTGTTTGCACTTTCAGCCTCAGACACACAAATCCTGAAGAGAGCCGGGCTATCAGGAAGCAAGTGGAGGAAATGGAGAGACTTCTTGTACAACTGAAGCAGCAGGCTCAGGAGAAAAGGGACAAACTGAATGTGGCCAAAGATCAGAAGAATTTCCTGCAGAACAGTCGGAGGCAGCTTCTGTGGGTGCAGGAAATTAAAGACAAGCTGATGAGTGAGGAAATGGGCATCGACGTAACATCTGCTGAGCAGCTTCTCCGAGAACACCAGTACCTGTTGAAAGAGATCATTGGGCAGAGAGACAGGTCAGAATCAATGGTCATTTAGGGAAGTGGTTTTTATATGGACGAAGCAAATGACTATAATGTCAAGATCACAGGTAATGGAGCGTGATCATATCAAGAGATAGATTCATACAATTGGTGTCTATAGCAACAGGTACTTTATATTCCTCATGTCAACCCTCTTTATTCACAGCAGATATATACATCCATGCAGAAATGTAAGCCAATCCTGTTCACCATTGAAAAATGAAATAACTAAAGCAGTGCATCAGATGATTTCCCCGCTGGGCAGCCATGTTTGCTTAGACGGTGTGAATAAAAGAAGGTGTAGATTACAATGCACATTTATTATGTAGAATGTATCAAAATATGTAAAACCCAAGCTATCATTCATAACACACATTCAGAAGAAGCACAAAAATATCTAATACATTTCCCTAGGCGTCCCCAGGGAGAAATTCACCTCTTTACAATCAATAATAGAATACTAGGTAAGTCTCAATTGTAGACTGATATAAAAAAACGTATTAGGTTGTGTTCATTTGTAATCCCAAGAGTGAAAAGGAACTGTCTCTTTGCTGTGTCATAAATAATGTACGCTGTGCATGATGAAACATATATGGAATCAACTTTTCTTATATAGAGAACTTTGTTATCCACACAGAGAAGATATGTATCCGGATATCTGGACCAATATTATGATGTTATCCACAGTTCCATAAACATAGGGAACATATATACATATATAGTCCAGAAGTAGAAAATGTATGGCTCGTTAAGATATGTACATGTATACTACACCGTGTTAGTCCTCTCCTGAACCACCTAATTATCACTTAGGCGCACATGTCTCTCATACAGTGCAGCTCCCCAAATATCTGCAAGACTGCAAGCAGCAATAGTAAGTTTCCTCTTGCAGACATTATATGTTTTCTAGCTGCTTAAATGCATCACATATACATTAATATATGCAGTTAATACATGTTAACCCCAGCAGGTATGCCAAGTATTTCCAAGCTCAAACATATTTTAAATGAGGCTGTCTTGATACTTGCGATTATGTGTGTTCCTATTTCCTAGTTTCATTAGTACGCTAATCAGGTAGATGCTGGGGCTATTGTTATTGTATATAGGAGCCACCATGGAAGCAGTAAAGTCCGTAATGCAGCCGTGCACAAACTGTACTGAGTTCCAGCAAAGAAAGTGGTTCAGCCAAATGGACGCTGAGTGAATTACGGCAAAAGATCAGCTATGTAGTAGTTCTTTGTATTCTTAAATGAACACTACTCAAAAAATGTATACATATAAAGATCAGTGTCTAAACACTTTTTTTTTTCTTTTTTTTTGCATGAATCAATGTGAAGTTAAAGCTTTTTTAAAATTCTAATTGAAACTAATAGAGCTACTTCAGTAATGTACTGTCCACTAATCCTCTAAAGCTCATTGGCTGATTAGTGCGTTAGTAGGAAGTATCTGCTAATGCACATTAGTAGGAAGGGCACAACCAAAATATATATTAGTTTAATTATACATTTAAGCAGCTTTAATTTCATATTTTTTTAAAGGAAAACAAAAATGACAAATTTAAGGCGCTGTCAGGTATCCAGCAGTGGCTAATATCTTACAAGGTAAAGATGGCGGCTATACATAATGCATTCTCCAAATGAACTAAAACACGAGAGCTTTACAGATATGCATCTAAAACTATAAAGATATCTGTGCCAAATGATTTAATAGAAAACTTTTTGAGGTGTTGTTAGTTCTACAGAGTATTTTGAAAGATGTTTTGTTTAACTCCTGTAAAGTAAGATTTGTTTTATATAATGAACTTTTCTTTTCTATAGACCAGTGTTTCTCAATTCCTGTCCACAAACCAGATGTGAAGTATTTCCCTTTTAAGGCTTTTTTATTAGTTAATTTATTATAACTGTCTCACCTGTACTCAGGTAGGGAAATCCTTTAATCAGACAGTCTAGGCAAAATTAAACTTTCATGATTTCAATAGGGCATGCAATTTTAAACAACTTTCCAAGTTACTTTGCTTTGCTCTCTTGGTATTCTTTATAGAAAGCTAAATCTAGGTAGACTCATATGCTAATTTCTAAGCCATTGAACTGCCTCTGATCGAAGTGCATTTTGACAGTTAAACACTTCTAATTCATGTGTGTCATATACATAACATTGTGCTCACTCTTGAGTCAGCACTGATTGGCTAAAGTCCATGTCTGTCAAAAGAACTAAGATAAGGGGTCAGTCTGCAGAGGCTTAGAAACAAGGTAAAAAGAGTATTAATATAACAGTGTTGGTTATTCAAAATTTAGGAATGGGTAATAGAAGGATTATCTATCTTTTTAAACAATAACAATTCTGGAGTAGACTGTCCTTTTAAATATAGCCTGTTAGGGCCCCCTGCAGACTGGAATTGAGAAACACTGCTGAAGAGCAGTAAAGCAGTCATCAGTGTGTTAATTACCCCAGAGAAAGCACATTTCAGCTAAAGAGCTATGTAGATTATCCTATGGCAGAAGCAGCAAAATACATTTCCCAAGGTGGCACGGATCATAAAGTGCTGTCACTGTTAGAGGAGAATATATTGCCAATCAAAGCATGTTATCAAAACTGTTTGCCACACCTGCCATATACTATACACTATTTCTGAAAGGCCTGTCGGACATGATCCGACATTGCGGATCATATCCGACATACATCGCTGAATGCGGAGAGAAATACGCTCTTCGCATTCAACATTGCAGCTCTTGTAAACTGCTGGTGCAACGCCGCCCCCTGCAGATTTGCGGCCAATCGGCCGCTAGCAGGGGGGGTGTCAATCAACCCGATCGTCAGAAAGGACTTCCTTAACATGTCACATCCATCACACAAACGCTCCAGTCCAGCAGAAGCACTGATCAATTCTCCAGGGGGGTGCGGGCCAGAAAGCGTCATATCAGTGTCACAACACGTTACGATATCACCGCCATTTTAGTGGTTTGTTGCTCCAGTCCTGAGCTGTGCACAGACATGGAAGGTGGCGGACTGGTGCAGCTCTTTTCTCTGGCCTATTCAGTCTGCAATGCAAACTGCAAAGGGAACAAGCTGCTGTTTTGAACATTTAAATGCATTTTTAAGTGCAAAATGTGTGTTTAAAAAATATTTTAGTAAAATTGCTATTCAAAATTTCAACCATAATTTTTCATCTAATATATATAATATATAATAATATATATAAATATATATATATATATATATATATATATATATATATATATATATATTTCATATCATACAGCCATACGCATACATATGTAGAGAGATTTCAGTACAATTCCTGAATAAAGCAGCAGGTATCTTACAAGGGGCCGGGTATTCTTTCTGTTTAGTTTATTTGTATTTTTGTAGTCTGGATATATAAGAAATTGAATTACTACCTAAAATACACATCAGTGCTTCTCTAGATAACTGTGTTCTCATTTATTGGATTGTTTCCTATTTGCAAACAGAATCATTGAGCTCCAACAGATGGGACAAGCTGCTTTGCGTCAAGAATCAAGTCAGACCCCAGATGTCCGTGAAGCTCTGCTGAACCTCACCCAGGAGTACAATGTGCTTAGCGACTTGTGGGTTGAAAGGAAAAACAAACTGGAGCAGGGCTTGGAGCTACAGAGGTTCCAGAGAGAAGCGGACAGTATTAATGCAGCTTTGTCTAGCCATGAAGCATTCTTGCGTGTGGACAACCTTGGGGTGAGATTGTACATTCTTCTTGCATAGTAATCTAATTGTCATTTAGATCAACTGTAAGGGTATTGCAAGTTTATCAGCAGCATTTTGGTCAAAATATTTCATTGTTACGCCCTTTCAATGTCCCTCTTTTAAATTTTAAAGGCTTAGGAATGTAAAATTTAAAGGGATAGAAAGGTCAAAATTAAAATGTGCTTGGGTGCATTTCAATTTTAAATAGAAACATTTTTGCAATTTACTTCCATTAGCAAAAATGCTTCTAGTAAACAATTTTTAGCAGCATACACACATATGCTGTAAGGGAGTGTGCAACACATTAAGGGGCCTATTTATCAAAGGTCTTGCGGACCTGATCCGACAGTTCGGATCAGGTCCGCAAGACCTCGCTGAATGCAGAGAGCAATACGCTCTCCGTATTCAGCATTGCACCAGTGCTGCTGGTGCAACGCCGCCCCCTGCAGACTCGCAGCCAAGGGGCCGCCAGCAGGGGGGTGTCAATCAACCCGATCATACTCTTTAGACCGCTGCTTCATAACTGGTGTTTCTGGCGAGTCTGAAGACTTGACAGAAACACGGGCCCACAAGCTCCATTCGGAGCTTGATAAATGGACCCCTAAGTATTCACAGGCACAATATACACCACAGCCCTATTGGCCCTCTATGTCACTGAAAAACAGTAATACATTTTACTAGAACCATTCTGGCTAATGAAAGTATATTGCAAAAAAACTTTTTGTTAATAATTGAAATGCAAACCTGCGTATTTCAGTTTTGGCTTTTCTATCCCTTTAAACTCTCATGATTCAAGTAGGGTACACAATTTTAAGGCCCTTTAAATTCACTTCTATTTTCAATTTTACTTAGTGAAGGATATCTGCTTATTCCTTTCCAACAAAGGATATCAAGAGAACTAATTGTAGATAGCTGGTGATTGGTTTCTACACACATTTGTCTGTTATCATTGGCTCACATGATGTATTGAGGTAGCTTCAAGCAGTGGATTGTTGTTCTAAAGCTTACTTGAACAATGTGTTTTATCCTTTTACAGGGCTTAAGCAAAGAGTTGTATGTAACCAATAGTGTAAAATATGTTCAGCTAGCTCCAAGCAGAGCACAGGAAAATTGAGTACAAAAGTTGTAAGAGACAAAAGTTGTTGGTGTTGAAGAATACAGTAAAATACAGAGAATATTGAGCTAAAATTAGACATATATATATATATATATATATATATTTATATCAGTTTGTAATGCCATATATTTCTGTGGGCAGGATGATTTGGATACCGTTCAAAGTCTCCTGAACAGGCATAACCAGTTTGTGAAACTTCTAGCTGCTCTGAGGAGTCGTGTGGATAGTCTGAAAGACCGCGAGGAATCACTAGTGCAGAATGGCCACTTCGCTAGTAACACGTAAGAACTTCAGCCTGAACAGCGCTGATTTTATTTTAAATGTGTGATTTTTACTAAGTTACCTAGATGCATTTTAACTGTAACCACAACATATTTACAGTCACATTTCAGATATTTTTAATATGATCTTGGAATAGCATGATCAATTAATTCTACAACTATTCCTTTGGGGATGCTGTTATTGTAAGTTCTCTTTATAGGATAAAGCAAAGAGTGTCTGACACACAGAAGAGGTTGGAGAATGTAAACCGTAAATCTGACGATAGACAACAACGCCTCTTAGATTCATTGAGACTTCAGGTAAATATCATAATAGTTTTGTTTTTTTAGATTTAAAACAATGTAATACATTTTCCTTTCTAGATGTTGTGAAGGAAACAAAGGCGTAAGGAAGAACTTCAAGTTTTATTTTGTATGTAGATTTATTTCCTAGTACTTCTGAACCTGTCATATCTACCGTCTGTTTAGGAATTTAACCGAGATGCCACTGAACTATTAGTGTGGATGGAGGAAAAGTATAAGATTGCTCAAGATGAGTCTTATAGAGATCTTACAAATATCCTTCGAAAACTGAAATGGCACGAAGCTGCAGAAAAAGAGATGGAGGCAAATCAAGTGCGCTTTGATGACTTTATAAAGGTTTGTCCTATATTGCTCAACAAAACTTAAATATTATACACCAAGACTAGGAGTTTCTAATAAACATTGTCATTCTGATAGGTGGGAAAACAGATGGTGAAAGAAAACCATTTTGCCAAAGACGCCGTTCAGTCAAAGATGATAGAATTAACCAGGAAATGGGAAAATTTAAATAATAAGATGTCAGAAAGAGGAGCCAAACTACGGCAGGCTGGACAGGAAGAGCAACTCATGGAGCTTCTTCAGGTTGGTTTAATTCACCAAATACTTGATATTGAAAAAAGTATAACATCCAAAATCATTTACAAATCTAAGCCCAAGTAACCCTAATAATGTACAGTTCTCATGATTTTCTTTGTCTTTACTTAAGTGATTTAATAAACCTGAAGTTTAACTATCCCTAAAAAAGAAAATTTATGCTTACCTGATAAATTTATTTCTTTTTTGACACAATGAGTCCACGGAACATCTTAATTACTAATGGGATATTCACCTCCTGGTCAGCAGGAGGAGGCAAAGAGCACCACAGCAGAGCTGTTAAATAGCTCCTCCCTTCCCTCCCACTACAGTCATTCGACAGAACTTAGGAAGAGAAAGGAAAAGCCAAGGTGCAGAGGTGTCTGAAGTTTACAATAATCCACAACCTGTCTAAAATAACAGGGCGGGCCGTGGACTCATCGTGTAAAAAAAAAAATACATTTATCAGGTAAGCATAAATTTTCTTTTCTTTTTTAAGACACGATGAGTCCACGGATCATCTTAATTACTAATGGGATTCAATACCCAAGCTAGAGTACACAGATGATACGGGAGGGACAAAACAGGGAACCTAAACTGAAGGCACCACTGCTTGAAGAACCTTTCTCCCAAAAGCGGCCTCAGCCGAGGCAAAGTGTCAAACTTTAAAAAAGTGTGAAGAGAGGACCAAGTTGCAGCCTTGCAAATCTGTTCCACAGAAGCTACATTTGTGGACGCCCATGAGGAAGCAAAAGCCCTCATGGAATGAGCTGTAACTCTCTCTGGAGACTGCTGTCCAGCAGTCTCATATGCAAAACGGAAAATACTCTTCAGCCAAAAAGAAAAAGAAGTAGCCATAGCTTTTGTCCCTTGCGTTTTCCTGAGAAAACCACAAACAAGAAGACTGACGACAGTCCTTAGTCGCCTGCAGGAAAAACCTTAAAGCACGGACCACGACCAAATTGAACAGAAGTCTTTCCTTCTGAGAAAAAGGATTAGGACACAAGAAAAGAACAACAATCTCCTGATTAATGTTCCGATCAGAAACAACCTTAGGAAGAAATCCTAAGCTAGAACGTAAAACTACCTTATCTGAATGGAAGTAGAATAAGGAGACTCATACTGAAATGCCGAGAGCACTGACACTCTCCGAGCAGAAGAAATAGCAACAAGAAAAAAACTTTCCAAGAAACCAACTCAATATCTAAAGGAAAGAATAGGCTCAAACGGAGCCCCTTGAAGAACTCTGAAAACTAAAATCAGACTGCATGGAGGAGTAACTGTATGAACACAGGCCTGATTCTGACCAAGGCCTGACAAAATGATTGTACATCTGGGACATTTACCAGACGTTTGTGTAACAAGAAAGAGAAAGACGGGGTTTTTACCCTTTAGGGAACTTGACAATAAATCTTCCTCCAACCCTCTTGGAGAAAAGACAGAATTCTAGGAATTTTATCTACTCCATGAGTAGTCCATGGATTCACACCAATAGATATATTTACGCCATATCGTATGATAAATTTGACTAATAACAGGTTTTCAAGCATGAATCATGGTCACAATGACCGAGTCAGAAAAACCCTGCTTGGATAATAAGTGTTCAATCTCCAGGCAGACAGTTTCAGATAAACCAGATTTGGGTGAAGGAGGGACCCATGAATTAGAAGGTCCTTCCTCAACGGAAGCCTCCAAGATGGCAGAGATGGATTCGAGCAATAGCCCAAAGAAGAAAAGCAAACAGAGGAAAAAACTGGAGAACACTTCCGGATGGAGTTTCCACTCCCCTGGATGAGAGGACTGCCTGCGCAGGAAATCCGCCTCCCAAATGTTCCACCCCTGGGATGTAGCTCACCAACAGGCAGCAAGAATGGGCCTTGGCCCACTGAATTATTTTGGATACCTCTGTCATCGCTAAGGAACTCCTCGTTCCTCCCTGATGATTGATGTAAGCCACTGACATCATTTTGATCGACTGGAACCTGATAAACTGGACCGAGGCTAAGAGAGGCCAGGCCAGAAGAACATGGTAGATCGTTCTCAGCTCCAGAATGTTTATAGGAAGATAAGACTCTGGCAGAGTCCAAACCCCCTGAGCCCTTAGGGAGTCCCAGACTGCTCCCCACCCTAGAAAGCTGGTGTCTGTTGACACAAATATCCAAGATGGTCTGCGAAAGCAGGTTCCCTGGGAAAGATAATCCAGAGACAACCACCATTGAAGAGAATCCCTTGTCTCCTGCTCCAGTAGTATTCAAGGAGACAAATCTGTATAATCTCCGATCCATTGCCTGAACATGCTTAACTGCAGAGGTCTGAGATGGAACCGAGCGAACGGGATGATGTCCATTGCCACCACCATCAGCCCGATTACCTCCATGCACTGAGCCACTGAAGGCCGAGGAGTGGGCTAAATGACTAAACAAGTGTCGATAATCTCTGATTTCCTGACCTTCCATCAGAAAAATCTTAACTGATATGGAATCTATAATGGTTCCCAAGAAAGTTACCCTTGTGCATGGGACTAAGGAACTCTTTTCCAAATTTACTTTCCACCCGAAAGACCACGGGAAGGAAAACACCAAATCCGTGTGAAATCTTGCTAGCTGTTAGGATGGCACCTAGACTAGAATGTCGTCCAGATAGGACGCTACTGCAATGCCCCGTAACCGAAGCACCGCCAACAGTGCTCCCAGAGCCTTCGTGAAAACTCTGAGAGCTGAGGCAAGACCGAAAAGAAGAGCCACGAACTGGAAGCGTTTGTCCAACTTGTGAATGGCACAGGAAGGAACGCGTCCTTAAAATCCTACAGTTGTCATAAATTGACCCTCTTGGATCAAGGGAAGAATGGACCGAATAGTTGCCATCTTGAAGGACGGTAAACTAAGAAAATCTGTTTAGACTCTTGAGATCTAAAAAGTGGTCTGAAGGTTCCCTCTTTTTTGGAAACCACAAACCGATTGGTATAAAAAAAAAACAGACCCAGTACCTGTATTGGAACTGGACCAATCATTCCCAGGTCTGAGATATCTCTTATGCAGTGTAAGAACACCTTTCCTTTTGTGATCTGCAGATAATCTTGAAAGAAGAAACCTGTCCAATGTGAATCCCTGGAACACTATTTTCTATTGCCCAGGAATTCTGAACATCTCAAACCCAAGCCTGGACCGAAAGTCTGCCCCTTACAAGATCCAATCCCGGATCGGGGGCATGTCTTCATGCTGTCTTTGATTCAACAGCAGACTATTTGGATGCTTATTTTTTTTTTTAATTCTTTAAAATTTCAAAGGAGATTATTTCCATCAAGCCAGGTTCTAACAAGGTCTTCCCCTTGTAATGAATCGTTAAAAGCTTAGACGTAGAGCATACATCCGTAGAACAAGGCTCTAACCAAAAGGCTCTGTGAGATGGAACAGAGAAACCTGAAATCTATGCTCCCATTTTGATAACTTGAAGAGAAGAATTTGAAATAAAAGAATTAGCCAATTTGAAAGCCTTTATCCTATCCTGGATTTTATCCAGGAGATTTTCTGATTTAATAGCATCAGACAACGCATCAAACCAATATGCCGTCGCACTAGTGACTGTAGTAAAGTACACAGCTGGATGCCATTGTAAGTCCGCCTAAGAGCCCACATCACACATATGCCAGTGTCTGCGACCTAACTGCCTTAATGTCCCCTACTAAAGCTAGGAGAATCTGAGACCCAGTGTAATGAGGTTAGATGAAAAATTAACAAAGTGCCCAAACTTTCTCTGACATCCTCTCCCCCAGAAAAGAAGTTAGCACTTACCTCATTATCTGCCTGGCAGCAAGGCAGTTTCCAGGTTTAAGAGGTCCTCTCCCTCCCATGGACCTGAAATAAACGAAATTTCTGAGCAAAATCCCTCAGGTTTTCAGAGTTAGGGCAGCAGAGTATGGGAGGCGCAATGAGAATTATGTCCCACAAGTTCCCATTGCTTTAAAGCCACCAAAGCTCTCCTGTAGAGACTGATATGGACTACGGCTACACCCTAGAACAAAGTAGCACACTCTGGCACTACTTTAAAAATAACAAACTCTTGATTGAAGAATCTAAGCTAACACCTCCCTTTACCTCTTCCTATCACTAACGTAGGCAAAGAGAATGACTGGAGTGGGAGGGAAGGGAGGAGCTATTTAACAGCTCTGCTGTGGTGCTCTTTGCCTCCTCCTGCTGACCAGGAGGTGAATATCCCATTAGTAATTAAGATGATCCGTGGACTCATCGTGTCTTAAAAAAGAAATAACAATATGACAACTATGTATGTTTGTAAGTGCTGCCACAGCACACAGCCAATTCAAATCCAATATAGATATGATGATGTCATCTTAGCCCATGACATCAAAACTCATGTGGCTGTAAAACATACAGCAGCTGCGGTGACAACTAGGGATGGACGAATGCGCTGAAAGTGTAATTCATTTGGTAGAAAGAATAGTCATGTGGACATTTGTTTTGGACGTTCGAATGTTGATAGGAATGAAAATCCATTAAAATTCAGTAATCAAATGTTACTTTTGTTTTCGAATGTTCATAATTAAATTGAATATCCACATTTGAAATTTCAAATGTTACATTCGATTTAAAGGGACACTGAACCCAAATTTTTTCTTTCATGATTCAGATAGAGCATGCACTTTTAGGCAACTTTCTAATTTACTCCTGTTATCATTTTTCTTCATTCTCTTGGTATCTTTATTTGAAAAGCAAGAATGTAAGTGTAGAAGCCAGTCTATTTTTAGTTCACAACCTGAGTTGTTCTTGCTGTCCAGCGTGCTAAACCAAAAATTTGCTGGCTCCTTAGCTTAGATGCCTTCTTTTTCAAATAAAGATAGCAAGAGAATTGATACATAATGGATACAGATATATCAATTTGAGTGTTTCTATTTCGAATATTGCATAATTTGAATATTACATTTAAAGAGAGCATTAGAAATACTATTACAAATATATAGATTCACATTTTTCAAATTTGAATATTTCATCATTCGAATCTAATTGTTTGAATTTTTTTATTAAATGTTACATTTAAAGTGACAGTCTACATTAAAATAGTTATTGTTTAAAAAGATAGATAACGCCTTTACTACCCATTCCCCAGCTTTGCACAACCAACATTGTTATATTAATATACTTTATAACATTTAAAACTCTAAATTTCTGCCTGTTTCAAAGGCTCTTTAGACAGCCTCTTAATAACATGCTTTTGTATTTGCTTTTCACAACAGGAGACTGCTAGTTTATGTGGGCCATATAGATAACAATGTGTTCACGCCCGAGAAGTTATTTAAGATTTAGCACAAGAACTGCTTGTGCAATGATAAATGCCAACAGTGTATGCTGTCGGCATTTATCGATGTGCGTCGGACATTATACGCTACATCGTATTATGTCTGCTCGCACTTTCATAAAGCGGCCACTAAGGCTCATTGGAAGCTACACTGGCAGTTAGCAAGCACTAGAGAAGTCATCATATACACTAGCTGCTTGTCATTTAAATACTTGTGGAAAAACAAAATTTATGCTTACCTGATAAATTTCTTTCTTTTGCGATGTACTGAGTCCACGGATTCATCCTTACTTGTGGGATATTGTCCTTCCTAACAGGAAGTAGAAAAGAGAACACCACAGCAGAGCTGTCTATATAGCTCCCCCCTTAACTCCATCCCCCAGTCATTCGACCGAAGGCCAAGGAAGAAAAGGAGAAACTATAAGGTGCAGAGGTGACTGAAGTTTTCAATAAAAAATACTATCTGTCTTGATAGACAGGGCGGGCCGTGGACTCGGTACATCGCAAAAGAAAGAAATTTATCAGGTAAGCATAAATTTTGTTTTCTTTTGCATGATGTACTGAGTCCACGGATTCATCCTTACTTGTGGGATACCAATACCAAAGCTTTAGGACACGGATGAAGGGAGGGACAAGACAGGAACCTAAACGGAAGGCACCACTGCTTGCAAAACCGTTCTCCCAAAAATACCCTCCGAAGAAGCAAAAGTATCAAATTTGTAAAATTTTGAAAAGGTATGGAGCAAAGACCAAGTCGCAGCCTTACAAATCTGTTCAACAGAAGCATCATTTTTAAAAGCCCATGTGGAAGCTACCGCTCTAGTAGAATGAGCTGTAATCCTTTCAGGAGGCTGCTGTCCAGCAGTCTCATAAGACAAACAGATGATGCTTTTCAGCCAAAAGGAAAGAGAAGTCGCCGTAGCCTTATGACCCCTACGCTTTCCAGAATAGACAACAAACAAAGAAGATGTTTGACGAAAATCTTTGGTTGCCTGTAAATAGAATTTCAAAGCACGAACCACGTCCAAGTTGTGCAACAGACGTTCCTTCTTACAAGAAGGATTAGGACACAGAGAAGGAACAACAATCTCCTGATTGATATTCCTGTCAGTAACAACCTTAGGTAGGAACCCAGGCCTGGTACGCAAAACCACCTTATCAGCATTGAACACAAGATAAGGTGAGTCACATTGTAATGCAGATAGTTCAGAAACTCTTTGAGCTGAAGAAATAGCAACTAGGAATAAAACTTTCCAAGATAAAAGATAAAAAGATATCAATGGAATGCATGGGTTCAAACGGAACCCCCTGAAGAACTCTCAGAACTAAATTTAAACTCCATGGCGGAGCAACAGATTTAAACACAGGCTTAATTCTAGCTAAAGCCTGACAAAAAGGCAGAATGTCTGGGACATCTGCCAGACGCTTGTGCAACAGAATAGACAGAGCAGATATCTGTCCTTTTAGGGAACTAGCTGACAATCCTTTCTCCAATCCCTCTTGGAGAAAAGACAAAATCCTAGGAATCCTGATTTTACTCCAGGAGTAGCCTTTGCATTCGCACCAAAAAATATATTTACGCCATATCTTATGATAGATTTTCCTGTTAAACAGGCTTTCGAGCCTGAATCAAGGTATCTATGACCGACTCAAAGAAACCCCGCTTTGATAAAATCAAGCGTTCAATCTCCACGCAGTCAGTTGCAGATAAATTAGATTTGGATGCTGGAATGGACCTTGAATGAGAAGGTCCCGTCTCAGTGGCAGAGTCCCAGAGATGACATGTCCACCAGGTCTGCATACCAAGTCCTGCGTGGCCACGCAGGAGCTATCAAGATCACCGAAGCTCTCTCCTGTTTGATTCTGGCAATCAAACGAGGAAGGAGAGGAAAAGGTGGAAACACATAAGCCAGGTTGAACGACCAGGGTACTGCTAGAGCATCTATCAGTACTGCCTGAGGATCCCTTGACCTGGATCCGTAACGAGGAAGTTTGGCGTTCTGACGAGACGCCATCAGATCCAATTCTGGTGTGCCCCATAGCCGAACCAGGTGAGCAAACACCTCCGGATGGAGTTCCCACTCCCCCGGATGAAAAGTCTGACGACTTAGAAAATCCGCCTCCCAGTTCTCTACTCCTGGGATATAGATTGCTGACAGATGGCAAGAGTGATCCTCTGCCCATCGAATTATCCTTGAGACTTCTGTCATCGCCAAGGAACTCTTTGTTTCGCCCTGATGATTGATATAAGCCACAGTCGTGATGTTGTCCGACTGAAACCTGATGAATCCGGCCGAAGCCAGCTGAGGCCATGCCTGGAGAGCATTGAATATCGCTCTTAATTCCAGAATATTTATCGGTAGAAGGGCCTCCTCCCGAGTCCACAAACCCTGAGCTTTCAGGGAATTCCAGACTGCACCCCAGCCCAGAAGGCTGTCGTCTGTCGTCACTATAACCCAATCTGGCCTGCGGAAACACATTCCCTGGGACAGATGATCCTGTGACAACCACCAAAGAAGAGAGTCTCTGATCTCTTGATCCAGATTTATCTGAGGAGATAAATCGCATAATCCCCATTCCACTGATTGAGCATGCATAGTTGCAGTGGTCTGAGATGCAAGCGAGCAAACGGAACTATAATGCTTGTCCAGAAAGGCGAACCTGAGGAACTAGTGATGATCTTTGTGGATAGGAATGTGTAGATATGCATCCTTTAAGTCCACGGTAGTCATATATTGACCCTCCTGGATCAATGTTAAGATAGTCCGAATGGTCTCCATCTTGAAGGATGGGACTCTTAGGAATTGGTTTAGGATCTTGAGATCTAGAATTGGTCTGAAAGTTCCCTCTATCTTGGGAACCACAAACAGATTGGAGTAGAACCCCTGTCCCTGCTCTGCTTTTGGGACTGGGCAGATCACTCCCATGGTAAAAAGGTCTTCTACACAGCGTAAGAACGCCTCTCTTTTTGTCGGGTTTACAGACAATTGAGAAAGATGGAACCTCCCCCTTGGAGGGGAATCCTTGAAATCTAGAAGGTATCCCTGGGTTACAATTTCTACTGCCCAGGAATCCTGAATGTCTCTTGCCCAGGCCTGAGCAAAGAGAGAGAGTCTGCCCCCTACTAGATCCGGTCCCGGATCGGGGGCTACCCCTTCATGCTGACTTAGTGGCAGCAGCAGGCTTTTTGGCCTGTTTACCCTTGTTCCAAGCCTGATTAGGTCTCCAGGTTGGCTTGGGTTAAGCAAAGTTCCCCTCTTGCTTTGCAGCAGGGGAAGAGGAATTGGGACCACTCTTGAAGTTTCGAAAGGAACGAAAATTATTTTGTTTGGTCCTTGACTTATTTGACTTATCCTGAGGGAGGGTATGACCCTTTCCTCCAGGAATGTCTGAAATGATCTCTTTCAGTGCAGGCCCGAATAGGGTCTTACCTTTGAAAGGGATGGACAAAAGTTTAGATTTAGATGACACATCAGCTGACCAGGACTTAAGCCATAACGCTCTTCGCGCTAAAATGGCAAAACCTGAATTCTTTGCCGCTAACTTAGCAAAATGAAAAGCGGAGTCTGTAATAAAAGAATTAGCCAACTTAAGGGCCTTAATTCTGTCCAAAATATCATCTAGTGGGGTCTCCATCTGTAGAGCCTCTTCTAGAGCCTCAAACCAAAAAGCAGCTGCAGTGGTTACCGGAACAATGCGCGCTATAGGTTGAAGAAGAAAACCCTGATAAACAAAAATTTTCTTTAGGAGACCCTCTAACTTTTTATCCATAGGATCAATGAAAGCACAACTGTCTTCAATAGGTATAGTTGTACGCTTAGCCAGAGTAGAAATAGCTCCCTCCACCTTAGGGACCGTCTGCCATGAGTCCTTTATGGTGTCAGAAATGGGGAACATTTTCTTAAAAACAGGAGGGGGATCGAACGGAATACCTGGTCTATCCCACTCCTTAGTAACAATGTCCGAAATCCATTTAGGGACCGGAAAAACATCTGTGTAAACAGGAACCTCTAAATATTTGTCCATCTTACACAATTTCTCTGGAACGACAATAGGGTCACAATCATCCAGAGTAGCTAAAACCTCCCTGAGCAATAAACGGAGGTGCTCATTCTTAAATTTAAATGCCGTCATATCTGAATCTGTCTGAAGGAACATCTTTCCTGAATCAGAAATCTCTCGCTCAGACAGCAAATCCCTCATCCCTACCTCAGAACATTGTGAGGAAATATCGGATACGGCTACTAAAGCGTCAGAAGGCTCAGCATTTGTTCTTAACCCAGAGCTACTGCTCTTCCCTTGCAACCCTTGCAAGTTTAGATAAAACCTCTGTGAGGGTAGTATTCATAACTGAAGCCATATCTTGCAAGGTGAAAGAATTAGACGCACTAGAAGTACTTGGCGTCACTTGTGCGGGCGTAACTGGTTGTGACACTTGGGGAGAACTAGATGGCGAAACCTGATTTCCTTCTGTCTGAGAATCATTTAATGCCAAATTCTTATAAGTCAAAATATGCTGTTTGCAATTTATAGACATATCAGTACAATTGGGAAACATTCTTAGAGGGGGTTCCACAATGGCTTCTAAACAAATTGAACAATGAGTGTCCTCAGTGTCAGACATGTTTAACAGGCTAGTAATGAAGCAAGCAAGCTTGGAAAACACTTTATTTAATGAAAAAAACACAATTTGCAAAAACGGTACTGTACCTTTAAGAGAAAAAAAGGCATACACAAACTGCAAAACAGGTTAAAATTGCTTCAAAAATTCCGAAATTTTAACAGTGTACCCACTATGCTTTAGAAGGATTGCACCACAAGTAAAAAAAGCAACAGACCCCCAAATTAAAAAACCGGATTGATAATTGTCTAAAACCGGTTAAAAAACCCTAAAGCACCTTGCCACAGCTCTGCTGTGGCCCTGCCTGCCCTTAGGAAACAATAATATGGGGTTTAAAGCTTCAATTAGTCCCTCAGAAGACTATCAGGACCTCAGGAGAAATTGCTTGCTGCTTGTAAATGCTAGGCCCCGCCCACCTCACTCGATGTTGCTGGGGCCTACACAAAACTAACAAACCCTGCCTGAAAGCCATGTGGGTTATAAACAACCCCAAAGAACCCTCAAGCATATGTCCCATAAAACTGAAAACGTTACTCCCAGACACAAAAACGTTTGTCCCAAATTCACATAACAAACTGAGTGCCCACAAAAAATTAACCCTTTATGCAAGCTAGTAAAAACCTCTGATAACACTAGGATTACTGCTTACCCTTCCCCTAATGGGGACACTGTCAGCCTTTCTGAGTTAACACAGTCTCTGCAGAAAATATGACTGAACATACCTCATTGCTGTATAGCAAGAAACCGTTCCTCACACTGAAGTTTTCCTATACTCCTCAGCTTCTGTGGGAACAGCAGTGGATCTTAGTTACAAATG